>NC_053022.1:324486671-324499675 GCF_003073215.2 Triticum urartu
CCACACGAGGAACTGCTAGACGGAGTGGGAGAGGAGGCCGAGCAGTTCGATCTTCCGTGCCCTAACTTGGCGACGGAGGACACCTACGGCGACGGCGGAGAAGACGATGTCCGCGGCCGGCGTGAGGACGGCGTCGGTGAGGTCGGCAGCTAAGCGCTTCGTCGCCGGCGTCGTCGAGGGCTAGCGGTGGCGCTAGGGTTTGTGCGAGAGTGGAAGAAGAGATAATGACTGGGGTGAGGCATGTATTTATAGGGACAGGGACGGCACAGTGTTATTACACAGGTGCCCCTGGCGGTTCACATCTGAAGGACACGTGGCGATCATGCAACACATTGGAGGTTGTTCCACGTTCCCACGCACGCCTGGATTGTCGGGTGGTCGTTCCCACTTCTCCGGGTTTCAGGCAAAAAGGATTGAGCATTGAAAACAGATTAATGTTTGTCTCTGTGTCTTCTGCTGACAAGGACGCAGAGAAGACGTTTTGACAGTTTCAATAGAATGCATATGATTTGGATAGATAGACTTAGAAGCATAGAAAGGTTAGGGTCCGATCACATTCACTTAGTTCAAAAGATTCAACAAAGACATAGCTATAAGTGAATGCTGTAGAGGACAGAAACCAAATCAGTACATTGAAGATAAACAGAAGCCATGTTAACATTGAAGACAAAACGAAATGCGAAGACTTTGCAATGTAATACCAACAGAAGTATTCCAAACAGGAGTTTGGTGGTGGCGTTACCCACCGTATAGGAAATATTAGACCCAGACACGGCGCACAATTATCGTGGCGCTCCGAAGTCAAATTCCACGTTAATGTATTCACACTCAGAATGTAAGTCTTCATTGATTGAAGACATACTTTACTTCGTGTGTTGCACATCTAAGTCATCAACATGCATAAGTGTTAGGATGTGTGCCTGATCACAGGACATTTGAGGATTCCAAGATATTTAGCTCACACCGTAACTTGCAAAACCTTTTCTCATCCAAGGGCTTTGTGAAGATATCTGCCAGTTGCTCTTCAGTGTTGACGTGTATGATATCAATATCTTCCTTCATGACATGATCTCTGAGAAAGTGATGACGAATTTCAATGTGCTTTGTCTTCGAGTGCTGAACTGGGTTGTTAGATCTTGATGGCGCTTTCGTTGTCGCAGTAGAGTGGCACTTGCTTCAGATGAATGCCATAGTCTTTGAGTGTTTGCTTCATCCATAGAAGCTGAGCGCAGCAAGATCCAGCAGCAATGTATTCAGATTCAGCAGTGGAGAGAGATACACAGTTCTGCTTCTTTGAAGACCAACATACAAGTGATCGTCCCAGAAAGTGACATGTGCCTGATGTAGACTTGCGATCCACCTTGTCACCAGCATAATCAGCATCCGAGAATCCAACTAGATCAAACTCTGAGCCCTTTGGATACCATAATCCTAGTGTTGGGGTGTGAGCCAAATATCGAAGAATTCGCTTCACAGCTAAGTGATGCGATTCCTTTGGTGCCGCTTGGAATCGGGCACACATGCAAACACTAAGCATGATATCTGGCCTAGATGCACATAAATAAAGCAAAGAACCAATCATGGAGCGGTATACCTTTTGATCGAACTCTTTACCATTGTCGTCGGGACCCAGATGGTGTTTAGCTGGCATTGGCGTCGTGTAACCTTTGCAGTCTTGCATTCCAAACTTCTTCAGGCAATCTTTGAGGTATTTCTCTTGAGATATGAAGATGCGTTGCGTTGCTGTCGTATTTGAAGACCAAGGAAGAACTTCAGCTCACCCATCATGGACATCTGATATTGCTCTTGCATCATATATCCAAACTCATCACTGTATTTCTGGTTGGTGCAGCCGAAGATAATGTCATCCACATATATTTGGCACACAAACAGTTCACCATCATATGTCTTCGTGAAGAGTGTGGGATCCAGGGAACCAGGTTTGAAGCCTTTGCTCTTCAGGAAGTCTTTGAGTGTGTCATACCAAGCACGAGGGGCTTGTTTGAGGCCATACAGTGCCTTGTTGAGCTTGTAAACCATGTCAGGATGTTTTGGATCTTCAAAGCCAGGCGGTTGTGCAACATACACTTCTTCTTCAATCTTGCCATTGAGAAAAGCACTCTTCACATCCATTTGATACAAAGAATGTTATGATGATTTGCATAGGCCAGCAGTATGCGTATAGCTTCAAGCCTAGCCACAGGAGCAAATGTTTCATCGAAGTCAATTCCTTCAACTTGAGTGTATCCTTGAGCAACGAGACGAGCTTTGTTTCTGACAACTTGACCATGCTCATCTTGCTTGTTGCGATATATCCATTTAGTGCCTATGATATTGTGCTTACGAGGATCAGGACGCTTGACCAGTTCCCATACATTATTCAGCTCAATTGTTGAAGCTCTTCTTGCATAGCTTGAATCCATTCAGGTTCCATGAAGGCTTCATCAACTTTCTTGGGTTCAGATATTGAGACGAATGCGAAAGTGCCCACAGAAATTTGCTAGTTGTGTTGCCCTTGAACGAGTGAGTGGACCAGGTGCATTGATGCTGTCAATTATTCTCTCAATCTGTACTTCATTTGCAACACGAGGATGAACAGGACGAAGATTTTGCTCTTGCTGATCATTGTCATCGTTAGAAGGATTGTCTTCAGGCTGAGCATTGTCTTCAGGTTGATCAGGTGCAGAGATGATGAGTTCCTCTTCAGGCTGAGCTTCAGACGGTATGATTTCTCCAGTTCCCATAAGCTTGATGGTTTCACTGGATGGAACTTCATCTAGCACATTTGGCAGGTGCTCTCTTTGCGAGCCGTTAGTCTCATCGAACCGCACATCCACAGTTTCAACCACTTTATAGTGAAAGAGGTTGAAGACTCTGTAGGAGTGCGAATCCTTTCCGTATCCAAGCATAAAACCTTCATGTGCTTTCGGTGCAAATTTTGAAGTGTGATGTGGATCCTTGATCCAGCACCTGGCACCAAATACTCTGAAGTAACTGACATTTGGCTTCTTACCAGTGAGGAGCTCATAGGATGTTTTGTTCAGAAGCTTGTGAAGATAAACACGGTTGATGAATATGGCATGCAGTATCAATGGCTTCAGGCCAGAACTTTCTTGGAGTCTTGTATTCATCGAGCATCGTCCGAGCCATCTCATAAGTGTTCTGTTCTTGCGTTCCACGATGCCATTCTGCTGCGGCGTGTACGGAGCTGAGAACTCATGAGTGATGCCCAATGTATCAAGATAAGTGTCGAGGCCAGTGTTCTTGAATTCAGTGCCATTGTCACTTCTGATGTGCTTGATCTTGACGCCATAGTTGTTCATGGCTCGATTGGCGAAGCGTCTGAAGACATCCTGCACTTCAGTCTTGTAGAGGATTATATGCACCCATGTATATCTTGAATAATCATCAACAATGACGAAGCCATAGAGACAAGCAGTAGTAGTAAGAGTTGAGTAGTGAGTGGGACCGAAGAGGTCCATGTGGCAGTTCGAAGGGTTGAGTCGTTGTCATGATTGTCTTCGAGGGATGCTTGGCTCTCGTCATCTTTCCAGCTTCACAGGCACCGCATAGGTGATCTTTCTTGAACTTGACGCCCTCGATGCCTATGACATGCTTCTTCTTTGCAAGAGTGTGCAAGTTCCTCATGCCAGCATGCCCTAGCCTCCGATGCCAGAGCCAGCATTCTGAAGCTTTTGCTAGAAGACATACGGCAAGCTGTGGTCCTGCTGAGAAATCTACCACGTACAAATCATCTTTCCGATACCCTTCAAAGACTAGAGACTTGTCAGATTCCATTAGAACAAGGCAACGATATTTTCCAAATATCACAATCATGTTTAAATCGCAAAGCATTGAGACAGACATTAAGTTGAAACCAAGGGATTCAACAAGCATCACTTTATCCATGTGTTGATCCCTTGAGATTGCAACTCTACCTAGACCCAATACCTTGCTTTTACCAGTATCAGCAAATGTGATGTGACTCTTGTCAGATGGACGTAAAGTTGAGTCCATGAGAAGACTTTGCTTGCCAGTCATGTGATTAGTACACCCACTATCAATAATCCATTCTGAAGCAGCTGGTGTCATACCCTACAGTGCAGTTAGGGGGATAGGCTTCACGAAGAGAATTGTGAAGCATAAACATTTGACGAGCAAGTGGATTATGAAAGCTTAGATCGAGGTTAGGACTGATAGGGCAAGTAGCAAGCGACTCAGGAACAAATACATAATAAGACCATTTGGGCATTTGATCTTGCGCCCTACAAGATGTTTAAGGTCCCCAGCAATAGCTTCAGACAATTTGATTTTCGGCTGGAGACCCTTCCCTGCAAAAGAGAGTTAAGCTTTCTTAGCCACCCACATCTTCAAGGGTGGCTTCGAAGCAATGAGTCTAAGTGCAGCATCTGAGAACTTTGGCTTTGGAGCCCTAGCAAAATAGTCTTGCAGGTGGACAATAGTACTCATAAGAATAAGCAGAGTAGTTCTTGGTCTTATGAACATGGCGGTTTGATGAAACGCGCTCATATTCATAGGCCTGAGTATGGTTTCCCTGCAAAACATTTGCGTTAGTGCGACTCAGGTGAGTCCTCTGTCTGTATGAAGCCTTTGGACCATATGAAGCTGTGGTCTGGGGTTTGTCTTCTTCACTTGTGGTGTCATGATGACATTCACAGGAAGATTCTCAACACCTTTTCGGCACCCAGACTTTCTTCATAGGTGGCCCATTCCTGCAGTTAGTACCAATATACCTGGCAAACACTTCACCATTCTGATTCTTAAACAGTTTATAGTTTGCATCAAAGGATTCATCAATAACAATGGGATTAGCACAAGTGAAGCCAGATAGGGTGGATGGATCCACTGAAGGTTCCTTTGCAGCAACCCATGTGGTTTTGGGGTACTGCTCAGGTTTCCAGTAAGAGCCATCAGCATTCATTTTCCTTTCGAACCCAACACCCTCTTTCCTAGGGTTTCTGTAAGTGCATCTAGTGCCACCCCTAGTTGGTTTTGGAGTATTGACGACAAACCTAGTTGAGGGACTAATGTGTTTGTGAGAATTGCAGGATAACACAGGTAGAAGTCCCTCATTGTTTCGGTTTTACTACCAGAGATGACCCCCAAAAATGTATGAAGACATTGAAGTCAAAGGTGGTATATGAAAGATTTCACTTTGAAGACCTATGACAAAAGAAGACACGTTATGAAGCCTATGGAGCTCGAAGACTTAGAACTTTCGTAGTTCTTTTTCTTTTGTGTTGAGTCATAGGAACCACCGTACTGTTAAGTGGGGTCCAGGAGAACCAGTCAGAATGACTGAAGTGATGCCTAAACAAAAAACCTATGTCTTCGAGTGAAGACAATGAGAGCGAATCTTGTCCAGAGCCGGACAAGTCAGCTTTTCTTGTAGCCCAAGTAAAGTTGCCATGAGAGTTTGAAATCTGACCATTGAGACACGTGTCAGTTCCTTAGTGACCCAGGGTCATTTCGGACAAATCAGGTCGGGTTGCCAAGTGGCTATAAATAGCCCACCCCCTACAACCATAAACGGTTGGCTGCTCAGATTTCAGTGCACGGCTTTTGTCGTTTGAGAGCAACCCACCTCGAAGCCTTTGAGAGAAAATTCCTAGTGAGGAGAAAAGCCCTAACCACCCAAAGCCAGAGAACATTGGGCATCACTTAAGTCTTCTTGTCTGTGTGATCTGAAGACTTATTACACTTGAGGACTGTGAATCCTCCAGATGGTTAGGCGTCGCATTCAGAGCATCCAAGAGACATTGTGGATTGCCAGTGAACGAAGTCTGTGAAGGTTTGGGAGTCTACCTTGAAGACTTACTAGAGTGATTGGGCGAGGACTATGTGACCTTAGCTCAAGGAGAATACGGTGAGGACTTGGTGTCCTGAGCTGCGTGTTCAGGACTGGGTGTCCGGGACTGTGTGTCCTAAGGTTTAAATACCTAGCCGCTCCAACCAGATGTACAGTTGTCACAGCAACTGGAACTGGTCCAACACATCATTGTCTTCAACGAGTCACTGGTTTCATCTTCACTTCCTTTTTCTTACTGTTACTCATTGTGAAGCCATTGCATGCTTGTTCTATCTTTTGTCTTCACAACGTGAATGTATGATCTGTTTGGCTTCATAACTTCTTCCTACCTGATCCTTATTACACTGCAGCTGTTTGTCTTTGTGCTTTCACTCTATTGAATACTTGACCATGGCTTGCCTAGTGTAATCTAACTTCCGCTACAAAGTAATAGGCAAAATCTTCTCTGTTTGTCTTCATAACTTCCACATTTTGAAGACTTTCATAAAAATCGCCTATTCACCCCCCCTCTAGTCGACATAACGCACTTTCAATTGGTATCAGAGCAAGGTGCTCCCTTGTTCTGTGTGATTCGGTTTAACCACCTGGAGTTTTAGCTATGTCGACTGCAGGGATAATCAAAGTCTCCGCTGCGTGCCCCGTCTTCGATGGAACTGAATATCCCTACTGGAAGAATAAGATGCGCATGCATCTTGAAGCCATTGACGTCGACCTATGGTATGTCGTCGAGAACGGCGTTCCCAAGGCTGGAGAAGGTGTCACTGCTGCTGATGTCAAGAAGTTCACTCAACTGGACTCTACTGCCAAAAATATCATCTGTGGTCATCTGACAAAAGGACAGTATGGCCGTGTGAGTGCCTTGAAGACATCCAAGCTGGTCTGGGACTGGCTCTCCAAGGTCAATGAAGGCATCTCAACCTAGAGAGATCAGAGAATCAGTGTTCTTCGCAACCTCTTCAACCGCTTCAAGCGAAATGACAATGAGAATGTCCAGCACACATTTGACCAGCTCACTGACATCACAAATGAACTTCAAGCCCTCGGCGCTACTGAGATCACCAAACATGAAATCGTCAAGACGCTGCTGAGATCACTTGATAGATCGTTTGACATCCTAGCCCTGATGATTCAAGAACGTCCTGATTTCAAGACACTCGATCCGTCTGACATACTTGAGAGGCTCAACACACATGAGTTCCAGCTTTCTGAGAAAAGAGATATCTACGGTCCAAACTATGGGTGAACTCGTGCCTTGAAGGCAAAAGCTATTTCCTCATCTGAAGAAGAATCTGACAGCAGTTCTGATGATCCTGAAGACATTGGAAGGGAACTTGCAATGCTAGTGAAGAAGTTCCAAAAATTCACCAAGAAGAAAGGCTTCAGAAAATCTTCACGATCAAGCTCAAGGAATGATGAAGCTTCCGCTCATGACTACAAGAAGAAAACATGTCACAAGTGCAAGAAAACTGGACACTTCATCTCTGAGTGTCCACAGTGGGACAATGAGAACAGAAGGAAGAAGAAGAGCAAGGAATATGATTCTGATGACAAGAAGAAGAAGAAATACTCAAAGTCTTCTTCCAAGTCTTCCTCAAAGTCTTCATCACATAAGAAGAGCTCATCTGGCAAGGCACGTGCGTTTGTTGGCAAGGAAATGGATTCAGAGGAGGAGTCCGCTTCTGAGGAGGCAGAGGTGGAATCTGAGGAGGAGTCTGATTCTGGCATTGCGAGTCTGGCTACAGCATACGTCGCCAAGTCCATCTTCAACACTAAAGACAATGACTTCATCACCGACACTGATGAAAATGACAAGAACGACTCCACTCCTACCTACTGCTTCATGGCACGCGGTGCCAAGGTAAACACACGCACTACTCGCTATCAAACATCTAGTGACGATGACTCTGACTGTGATTCAAAACCAAGCTACAAAACACTTGCTAAAATTGCAACTAAACAACAGAAAGCTATGGAACATATTCAAAAACTGTTAGACAGAAGCGATGATCTGTTGGGTGCTGAAATGACTCGATCTGAATCCTTAATTGAAGACATAAAAAAATCTTCACGTTAAGTATCAGGAACTTGAAGATCGTCTTGATACTCTCTCAACAACTCATGAAAAGCTTTCCTATGATTATCTTCAAAGGAAGCAAGAACTTGAGAATTTGAGAGCAGCTCATGAAGATCTTCAAAAGGAAAACGAATCACTTCGCGCCGAACAGATCAGTTCCGCTCAGGAAGGATTTGAACCACCAT
Organism: Triticum urartu; assembly: GCF_003073215.2. Lineage (NCBI taxonomy): Eukaryota > Viridiplantae > Streptophyta > Magnoliopsida > Poales > Poaceae > Triticum > Triticum urartu. The sequence continues at coordinate 324,494,761 of NC_053022.1, forward strand.
GTCTTAAATGCATTGAGCGTGATAATGCTACTTCTATTGCTGAATGTTCCACTGTTACTGCTGTTGCAATATCTTCAACTGTTGATGTGGTAACTAACCCCTCTGCTGAGGATACCACTGCTATTGCTGATGAGAATGCTAGGTTGAAGACATTGCTTGAAACAGGGATGTACAAAAGTCTTAAAGGACATCAGACATTATGTGATGTCCTCAAGAAGCAGATTCTGAACCGAAACCCTAGGAAAGAGGGTGTTGGGTTCGTAAGGAAAATAAATGCAGATGGCTCTTACTGGAAACCTGAGCAGTACCCCAAAACCACATGGGTTGCTGCAAAGGAACCTTCAGCAGATCCATCCAATTTATCTGGCTTCACATGTGCTAACCCCATTATTATTGATAAATCCTTTGATGCAAACTATAAACTGTTTAAGAATCAGAATGGTGAAGTGTTTGCCAGGTACATTGGTACTAACTGCAGGAATGGACCGCCTATGAAGAAGATCTGGGTTCCGAAAAAGTGTCTGGAAAATCTTCCTGTGAATGTCATCATGACACCTCACTTGAAGAAGACAAACCTCAGACCAAAGGCTTCGTACGGTCCAAAGGCTTCATACAAACAGAGGACTCACCTGAGTCACACTAACGCAAATGTTTTGCAGGGAAACCATACTCAGGCATATGAATATGAGAGCGGTTCTTCGAACCGTCATGTTCATATGACCAAAAATTATTCTGCTTATTCCTATGAGTATTATTGTCCACCTGCAAAACTGTTTGTTAAGGCTTCAAAGCCAAAATTCTCAGATGCTGCACTTAGACTTATTGCTTCTAAGCCACCCTTGAAGATGTGGGTGGCTAAGAAAGCTTAACTCTCTTTTGCAGGGAAAGGTCTCCAGCAGAAAAACAAAATCTTCTGACGCTATTGCTGGGGACCTTAAAAATCTTGTAGGGCGCAAGATAAAATGCCCGAATGGCATCATTATGTACTCCGTTCCTGAATCGCATGCTACTCTCCCTATTAGTCCTAATCTGGATCTAAGTTTTCATAACCCACTGGTTCGTCAAATGTTTTTGCTTCACAATTCTCTTCGTGAAGCCTATCCCCCTAACTGCACTGTAGGGTACGACGCCAGCGTCTTCAAAGTCTTCAGAATGGATTATTGACAGTGGGTGTACAAATCACATGACTGGCAAAAGAAGCCTTCTTATGGACTCAACCTTACGTCCATCCGACAAGAGCCACATCACATTTGCTGACACTGGTAAAAGTAAGGTATTGGGTCTAGGTAGAGTTGCAATCTCAAAGGATCAACACATGGATAAAGTCATGCTTGTTGAATCCCTTGGCTTCAACTTAATGCCTGTCTCAATGCTTTGCGATTTGAACATGATCGTAATGTTTGGAAAATATCGTTTCCTAGTACTAATGGAATCTGACAAGTCTCTAGTGTTTGAAGGGTATCGAAAAGATGATCTGTACATGGTAGATTTATTAGCAGGGCCACAACTTGCAGTATGTCTTCTTGCAAAAGCTTCAGAATGCTGGCTTTGGCATCGGAGGCTTGGGCATGCTGGCATGAGGAACCTCCTCACCCTTGCGAAGAAGAAGCATGTCATAGGCATCGAGGGCGTCAAGTTCAAGAAAGATCACTTATGCGGTGCCTATGAAGCAGGGAAGATGACAAGGGCAAAACATCCTCCGAAGACAATCATGACTACTACTCAACCCTTTGAACTGCTCCACATGGACCTTTTCGGCCCCACTCACTACTCAACTTTTACTACTACTGCTTGCCTCTATGGCTTCGTCATTGTTGATGATTACTCTAGATATACTTGGGTGCACATAATCCTGTACAAGACTGAAGTGCAGGATGTCTTCAGACGCTTCGCGAATCGTGCTATGAACAATTTTGGCGCCAAGATAAAACACATCAGAAGTGACAATGGCACTGAATTCAAGAACACTGGCCTTGACACATACCTTGATACCTTGGGCATCACACATGAATTCTCAGCTCCGTACACGCCACAGCAGAATGGCGTCGTCGAACACAAAAACAGAACACTCATTGAGATGGCCAGAACAATGCTAGATGAATACAAGACTCCAAGAAAATTCTGGACTGAAGCCATTGACACTGCATGCCATACAATCAATCGTGTTTATCTTCACAAGCTTCTGAACAAGACATCTTATGAACTCCTAACTGGCAAGAAGCCAAATGTCAGTTACTTCAGAGTATTTGGCGCAAGGTGCTGGATCAAGGACCCACACCACACCTCAAAGTTTGCACCAAAAGCACATGAGGGCTTTATGCTTGGATATGGAAAGGATTCGCACTCCTACAGAGTCTTCAATCTCTTTCATTACAAAGTGGTTGAAACAGTGGATGTGCGGTTCGATGAGACAAATGGTTCACAAAGAGAGCAACTGCCAAATGTGCTAGATGAGATTCCAGCTAGTGAATCAATCAAGCTAATGGGAACTGGAGAGATTATACCTTCTGAAGCTCATCCTGAAGAAGAACTTATCATCTCAGCACCTGATCAACATGAAGACAATGCTCAGCCTGAAGACATCCTCCCAACAACAACGACAGATCAGCAAGAGCAAAGTCTTCGCCCTGTACATCCTCGTGTTGCCAATGAAGTGCAGATTGAAGATAATTGAGCATCAATGCACCTGGTCCACTCACTCGTTCAAGGGCAACTCAGCTAGCAAATTTCTGTGGGCACTTTGCATTCGTCTCAATATCAGAACCCAAGAAAGTTGAAGAAGCCTTCATGGAACCTGAATGGATTCAAGCTATGCAAGAAGAGCTTCAACAGTTTGAGCTGAATAATGTATGGGAACTGGTTAAGCGTCCTGATCCACGGAAGCACAACATAATAGGCACCAAATGGATATACCGCAACAAGCAAGATGAGCATGGTCAAGTTGTCAGAAACAAAGCTCGTCTCGTTGCTCAAGGATATACTCAAGTGGAAGGCATTGACTTCGATGAAACATTTGCTCCTGTGGCTAGGCTTGAAGCCATACGCATCTGCTGGCCTATGCAAATCATCATAACATACTTCTATATCAAATGGATGTGAAAAGTGCCTTTCTCAATGGCAAGATTGAAGAAGAAGTGTATGTTGCACAACCGCCTGGCTTTGAAAATCCAAAACATCCTGACATGGTATACAAGCTCAACAAGGCACTGTATGGCCTCAAACAAGCCCCTAGGGCCTGGTATGACACACTCAAATACTTCCTAAAGAGCAAAGGCTTCATACCTGGTTCCCTAGATCCCACTCTTTTCACGAAGACATATGATGGTGAACTGTTTGTGTGCCAAATATATGTGGATGACATTATCTTCGGCTGCACCAATCAGAAGTACAGTGAAGAGTTTGGATATATGATGCAAGAGCAATATCAGATATCCATGATGGGGGAGCTGAAGTTCTTCCTTGGTCTTCAAATACGACAACAACGCAATGGCATCTTCATATCTCAAGAGAAGTATCTCAAAGATTGCCTGAAGAAGTTCGGTATGCAAGACTGCAAAGGCTTCACAACACCAATGCCAGCCAAACATCATCTAGGTCCTGACGACAATGGTAAAGAGTTCGATCAAAAGGTATACCGCTCCATGATTGGTTCTTTGCTTTATTTATGTGCATCTAGGCCAGATATTATGCTTAGTGTTTGCATGTGTGCTCGATTTCAAGCGGCACCAAAGGAGTCGCATCACTTAGCTGTGAAGCGAATTCTTCGATATTTGGCTCACACCCCAACTCTAGGATTATGGTATCCAAAGGGCTCAGAGTTTGATTTGGTTGGATTTTCGGATGCTGATTATGCTGGTGACAAAGTTGATCGCAAGTCTACATCAGGCACATGTCACTTTCTGGGACGATCACTTGTATGTTGGTCTTCAAAGAAGCAGAATTGTGTATCTCTCTCCACTGCTGAATCTGAATACATTGCTGCTGGATCTTGCTGCGCTCAGCTTCTGTGGATGAAGCAAACACTCAAGGACTATGGCATTCATCTGAAGCAAGTACCACTTTACTGCGACAACGACAGTGCCATCAAGATCGCCAACAACCCAGTTCAGCACTCGAAGACAAAGCACATTGAAATTCGTCATCACTTTCTCAGAGATCATGTTGTGAAGGAAGACATTGATATCATACACGTCAACACTGAAGAACAATTGGCAGATATCTTCACCAAGCCCTTGGATGAGAAGAGATTTTGCAAGTTACGGTGTGAGCTAAATATCCTGGAATCCTCAAATGTCCTGTGATCAGGCACACATCCTAACCCTTATGCATATTGATGACTTAGATGTGCAACACACGAAGTAAAGTATATCTTCAATCAATGAAGACATACATTCTAAGTGTGAATACATTAATGTGGAATTTGACTTCGGAGTGCCACGATAATTGTGCGCCGTGTCTAGGTCTAATACTTCCTATACAGTGGGTAACTCCACCACCAAAAGTTCTATTTTGAAGTGTTTCACTCATGGCGTTACCTTGCAATGTCTTCACATTTGGTTTGGCTTCGAACTCAACATGTCTTCATGATTATCTTCACTACGTTGATTATATAGATATATACATCCTAGTGTTCTGTCCTCTACAGCATTCACTTATAGCTATGTCTTCTTGGTTGAATCTTTTGAACTAAGTGAATGTGATCGGACCCTAATCTCTCTATGCTTTCTATCTCAAATTCTATCTCTCCAAGTCATATGCATTCTATTGAAACTGTCGAATGTCTTCACTGCGTCCTTGTCAGTAGAAGATATAGAGACAACCATAAAGTCCGTTTTCAATGCTCATTTATCCACGTGAAATCCGGAGAAGTAGGAACGACCGCCCGACAATCCAGGCGTCGTTGGGTGTGGAATGC
>NC_053022.1:324500675-324518310 GCF_003073215.2 Triticum urartu
ATGACTGGCCCGAAGCCAAAGGCCAGGTCAACCGCTTCAGAACTGAAGAAGACCAGGACTGCTGAGGCTGAAGCAAGGAAGAGAAAACATCCTGAAGCCTCTGCTACTGCCCCGCCAAGAAGAAAAGAAAGACCAAGAAGGAACGGGCTGCTCCCACAGAGCCCTTGATTGTTGAACCCATTTCCATGGTTCACCCCGACGCCGATCCACAAGAACGTCAACTGACTGTCCATGAGCCTGCTTTCACAGAGGCTCATGAAGCTGAAGACTTTCCAGCAGCTGATCCCATCGCTGCTGAAGACATTGGTCACCATGACCATGTTGAAGATGATGCAGCCCTTCCTCAGCTAGAGCACCAACAGGTATCATCGCCTGTGCTCACGCACAGCGAACTCATCAGCATTGGTCGTCCACTGACGCCAATTGCACAGGATGCTTCATGGGCGGATCGCCCACAAGAGAATGAAGACTTGAGGCCCAGCCAACAGCAACTCCACAGGCGTCACCCGTGCGCAGGCTTCGCAAAGGTCCAAGGCCTCAAGTCTCTGCTGAAGACAATCCGGCTGCATCAGCCGCGGAAGAAGAAGTCCCACAAGTTGCCACTCCCCTGTCCCACCAAGAAGCAGTTCTCGAGGAGAACGTGATCGTGACCGATCCTCCTGCTCGTCAAGTGGAGGTTGAACATCTTGAGGCTGCCACCACCAACACCACTGAAGCCACTGACGCTGTCATGGCTGAAGCTAATGTGGAGCCCTCACCAACAAAAGCACCAGAAGTCAGCGAAGCCACTGATCCCGCCACTTCTGTTCCTGTCTGCTGCCGGTCCCCAGTTCGACTATCATGTTGAGCACAGGCCTCAGGTAGCAGAAGCCAATCCCAAGATTGCCAAGGTTCCCAGGTCCTGCATCAGCACCTGGCTCCTTCAATATCAATGGCTTCAGAGCAGACAACACATTCTTCAATAGCTCCAGGAACCCCTACTCAGGGAAAGAATATCATCTGATCGGTTCTGGAGTTATCCGCAGCGAAGCTATTACTCATGCGTTCTTTACAACCAAGGTCGCATCTTCCCACACAAGCGCCTTGACATTGAAGCAATAGCTGGTCTGCCCTGTCTGAAGAAGCTCTAGGATTGCTTCAAAGAGGTTGGACTGCATTACACGTTCGTCACTGACCAAGAGCATTGGTAATAAGAGTGTTAGGCTAGGTACGATGCGACTTCACATCTGGGAAGCAGATGCGATGACTGTCCTGGAGTGGATAGAAGCATACCACTTCATCACGAGCGCAAAGGCATTCATTGAGCATCACGAGTTTGTCCTGGCGTCTCTACAAGCTGCTGATCTCTAGTGAAGCGACATTTCAGTGAACCTATCCAGATGCTCGTATGATAAGCCATTGCCCACCAAGCTGCTGCTTATCCGCTCTTGTTAAGAAGCTCATGAGAAAGAAATAACATCGAATAAGGCGACACTCTCGATGGTTGTATGGCCAAGCTGGCCTACCGTTGCTATATTGCTTGGGCTTATACAGGATTTCTTCCGAGCATCTGCTGCATCGGCTCTGAATCCTGATGGGTGTGTGCGAAGTTCTAGCCTAACGTGATGCGGCTGACTCCAAAGCTTCACTGAACTAGTCATAGCATGCCCGAATCATCACATGTGTCATATTGACACCCTATCCTGAGCACATTCGCATAGGAAGCCTCTGGTCTTGCTGTCAGGCGAGCATCTCCTTAGCTCAGCTATGGGCGTGGAGGAGCCGTAACTCGTGTGTATCCTCTTGCTCTACACGTGATCCTGCTCTCACTAAACATGCAGTGATGCTCCACGATCCCTATCGATATGCCACTCGTGTATTTCACTACGACCTCGACCTCCTTATGTGGCTCTGTCATCCTAGGCTCATCTCTTTCGTCTAATCCTTTGGTGCATGTTATCGCCACGCATCATCTCTCCTTTCCTGCTTCCTGTCTAGCCCAGTGATCTGGCGCGAACCATCTTATCACATAAGGCGACAGCTTCTCTGAAGTGAATCAAAGGATGGCTTACTCTGAATGCGATGTCCCCTGCCTCGAGCAGTATGGTGCGATGAACTCCATGAAGACTCTGAGTTCTCTTGGAGCTCTGTCGTGAAAAGTAGTGATCATGGAAGGCAATGCTCCTCTCCTCAGCATGCGTACGCTCGGCCCAAGCATCTCTGCACCGCTACAACCACCAACGATCACACTGCTGCGATATTCTTCATGGACCAATTAGAGTAGTCTTCGCCAACCTTTTTTGGCTACTGAGCATCTGGCTCTGGACTGTCTTTGGTTTGAAGTTCTACGCCCGGGTGATGCGGCTGATCAAACTCACTCGCTATCTCATATCAGCCATCTGCCAATCATCGGATCTTTTGCTCTGATGTGGATATGTCTATTGAAGCCATCTATCCTGAGCCTGCCAACCTCTAAGTCTTCAGAATGCAGAGCATCAAAGTTTCTCAGAACGTTGAAGGCGTTGAAGCCGTAACTCGTGTGTATCCTTTGGCTGGCACTACACGTGCACCGCATCCTGCTCTCACTGAAGCCACTGACAGTACAACTGCTCCACAGACCCAAGAAGCGCACTCGTGTTCTCAATGACCGAGAGCTTCTTGTGGCTCTTCATCAGAAACAGGATAGGCATCATGACTGGCTGAAGCGTCAAATGCAAAGCCTCTTGGTGGATGTTAATCGCATTGCAATCTTGCCACCAAGAATGCCTTTGTTGCCCATGAAACCTCTGCGCACATGGAAAGGGCTGACGCTGAGTGTGTCTGAGATGATCTTCAAGAGGATGGCTTCATGAGCGCTGATCAAGTTTGACTCCACACCTCCTCGAAGGGCAGTGCTGCGACGAACTCCATCCTTGAAGACTCTGAGTTCTCTTCCTCTGCTGCAACTGTGAATGCCAGAGTGATCGAGGATGAAGACGATGCTACTTCACCGCCACCTCCTTCAGCATGCTTCGACTCTGCTCCAAGCTCTTCTGCACCGCCAAACACCACCAACGACCCTGCTGCTTCACCTACTCTCATGGGAACGAGTAGATGCTCTATGTCTTCAAACCTTTTTGGTCCTTACTGACAAAAGGGGGAGAAGCATATGAGGTTGATAGTCTTCAAGCGGGTCCATATGGGCGGGTGCTTTATATTTTGCTTCGTGCTTACAACTCTCGTTTTGCTACATTTGGTTCTTTGAGTTGTAACACTTAAACTCGATGGTCGTCTGCTACTTATTTTGCCACCTTGTGTTGCGATGATAAATTCCGCATGTGCGACGATAAATTCCGCACTTAGATCATTCTGCAGACGTCCATTTTCCATTATGCATGTCATTATCTTCACTACTTTCTCATGCATAGTGGATTGTCATCATAAGTTGAAGTGGATCTCCACAAGTACAACCTGCCATGTGCATTTGCATTCCAAAAGCAAATTACTTATATGCACATCTTCAGGGGGAGCCCTTGCAACTTATGAAGACAATTCCTTATCCTTTACAATTTCACAGATTATATTCCCCGTTGAAAACTTCAACTAGTTTGTCATCAATCACCAAAAAGGGGGAGATTGTAAGTGCATCTAGTGCCACCCCTAGTTGGTTTTGGAGTATTGACGACAAACCTAGTTGAGGGACTAATGTGTTTGTGAGAATTGCAGGATAACACAGGTAGAAGTCCCTCATTGATTCGGTTTTCCTACCAGAGATGACCCCTAAAAATGTATGAAGACATTGAAGTCAAAGGTGGTATATGAAGATATTCACATTGAAGACTATGACAAGAGAAGACACCGCATGAAGCCTATGGAGCTCGAAGACTTAGATCTTTCGTAGTTCTTTTTCTTCTGTGTTGAGTCATAGGAACCACCGTACTGTTAAGTGGGGTCCAAGAGAACCAGTCAGAATGACTGAAGTGATGCTTAAACAAAACCTATGTCTTCGAGTGAAGACTTTGAGAGCGAATCTTGTCCAGAGTCGGACAAGTCAGCTTTGCTTGTAGCCCAAGTAAAGTTGCCATGTGAGTTTGAAATCTGACCGTTGGAACACGTGTCAGTTCCTTAGTGACCCAAGGGTCATTTCGGACAAATCAGGTCGGGTTGCAGTGGCTATAAATAGCCCACCCCCTACAACCATAAACGGTTGGCTGCTCAGATTGAGAGTACGGCTTTTGTCGTTTGAGAGCAACCCACCTCGAAGCCTTTGAGAGAGAATTCCTTGCGAGGATAAAGCCCTAACCACCCAGAGCCAAAGAGAATTGGGCATCACTTAAGTCTTCTTGTTTGTGTGATCTGAAGACTTATTACACTTGAGGACTGTGCATCCTCCAGCCGGTTAGGCGTCGCGTTCTGAGCATCCAAGAGACATTGTGGATTGCCGGTGAACGAAGTCTGTGAAGGTTTGGGAGTCTACCTTGAAGACTTACCAGAGTGATGGAGTGAGGTCTGTGTGACCTTAGCTCAAGGGGAATATGGTGAGGACTGGATGTCCTGAGCTGCGTGTTCAGGACTGGGTGTCCGGGACTGTGTGTCCTAAGGTTTAAATACCTAGCTGCCCCAACCAGACGTACAGTTGTCACAGCAACTAGAACTGGTCCAACAAATCATTGTCTTCAACGAGTCACTGGTTTCATCTTCCCTTCCCTTTACTTACTGTTGCTCCTTGTGAAGTCATTGTATGTTTGCACTATCTTTTGTCTTCACTGAGTGACTGCATGTTCTGTATGGCTTCATAATATCTTCCTACCTGATCCTTACTACATTGCTGCTATTAAGTCATTGTGCTTTCACTTTATTGAATACTTGACTATGGCTTGCCTAGTGTAGTCTACCTTCCGCTGCATGGTAATAGGTTTATTTCTATCGTTTGTATTCATAACTTCCACGTTTTGAAGACTTTCATAAAAATCGCCTATTCACCCCCCCCCCCTCTAGTTGATATAACGCACTTTCAAAACTGCTTGTGGTAGAAAAGGATGAATCTATCGGATCAAAGAGACTGTAAAAAGGAGCTTTTATTTACCACTCAAGGAACTGCTAGACGGAGTGGGAGAGGAGGCTGAGAAGTTCGATCTTCTGTGCCCTAACTTGGCGACGGAGGACACCTACGGCAACGGCGGAGAAGACGATGTCCGCGGTTGGCATGAAGACGGTGTCGGTGAGGTCGCAGCAGCGAAGCGCTTCGTCGCCGGCGTCGTCGAGGGCTAGCGGTGGCGCTAGTGTTTGTGCGAGAGTGGAAGAAAGGATAATGACTGTGGTGAGGCATGTATTTATAGGGACTGGGGATGGCACAGTGTTATTACACAGGTGCCCCTGGCGGTTCACATCTGAAGGACACGTGGCTATCATGCAACACATCGGAGGTTGTTCCACGTTCCCACTCACGCCTGGATTGTCGGGTGGTCGTTCCCACTTCTCCGGGTTTCAGGTGAAAGGATTTAGCATTGAAAACAGACTTAATGTTTGTCTCTGTATCTTCTGCTGACAAGGACGCAGAGAAGACATTCGACAGTTTCAATAGAATGCATATGATTTGGAGAGATAGAGTTTGAGATAGAAAGCATAGAGAGGTTAGGGTCCGATCACATTCACTTAGTTCAAAAGATTCAACAAGAAGACATAGCTATAAGTGAATGCTGTAGAGGACAGAAACCAAATCAGTACGTTGAAGATAAACATGAAGCCATGTTAACATTGAAGACAAACAGAAATGCGAAGACTTTGCAAATGTAACGCCAACAGAAAGTATTCCAAACAGGAGTTTGGTGGTGGCGTTACCCACCGTATAGGAAATATTAGACCCAGACACGGCCACAATTATCGTGGTGCTCCGAAGTCAAATTCCACATTAATGTATTCACACTTAGAATGTAAGTCTTCATTGATGAAGACATTCGTTACTTCGTATGTTGCACATCAAAGTCATCAACATGCACAAGTGTTAGGAAGTGTGCCTGATCACAGGACATTTGAGGATTCCAAGATATTTAGCTCACACCGTAACTTGCAAAACCTCTTCTCATCCAAGGGCTTTGTGAAGATATCTGCCAATTGCTCTTCAGTGTTGACGTGTATGATATCAATATCTTCCTTCATAACGTGATCTCTGAGAAAGTGATGACGAATTTCAATGTGCTTTGTCTTCGAGTGCTGAATTGGGTTGTTGGCAATCTTGATGGCACACTCGTTGTCGCAGTAGAGTGGCACTTGCTTCAGATGAATGCCATAGTCCTTGAGTGTCTGCTTCATCCATAGAAGCTGAGCGCAGCAAGATCCAGCAGCAATGTATTCAGATTCAGCAGTGGAGAGAGCTACACAATTCTGCTTCTTTGAAGACATACAAGTGATCGACCCAGAAAATGACATGTGCCTGATGTAGACTTGCGATCCACCTTGTCACCAGCATAATCAGCATCCGTGAATCCAACTAGATCAAACTCTGAGCCCTTTGGATACCATAATCCTAGTGTTGGGGTGTGAGGCAAATATCTAAGAATTCGCTTCACAGCTAAGTGATGCGATTCCTTTGGTGCCGCTTGGAACCGGGCACACATGCAAACACTAAGCATGATATCTGGCCTAGATGCACACAAGTAAAGCAAAGAACCAATCACGGAGCGGTATACCTTTTGATCGAACTCTTTACCATTATCGTCGGGACCCAGATGGTGTTTGGCTGGCATTGGCGTTGTGTAGCCTTTGTAGTCTTGCATTCCAAATTTCTTCAGGCAATCTTTGAGGTATTTCTCTTGAGATATGAAGATGACGTTGCGTTGCTGACGTATTTGAAGACCAAGGAAGAACTTCAGCTCACCCATCATGGACATCTGATATTGCTCTTGCATCATATATCCAAACTCTTCACTGTATTTCTGGTTAGTGCAGCCGAAGATAATGTCATCCACATATATTTGGCACACAAACAGTTCACCATCATATGTCTTCGTGAAGAGAGTGGGATCCAGGGAACCAGGTTTGAAGCCTTTGCTCTTCAGGAAGTCTTTGAGTGTGTCATACCAGGCTCGAGGGGCTTTGCTTGTTTAAGGCCATACAGTGCCTTGTTGAGCTTGTAAACCATGTCAGGATGTTTTGGATCTTCAAAGCCAGACGGTTGTGCACCATACACTTCTTCTTCAATCTTGCCATTGAGAAAGGCGCTCTTCACATCTATTTGATACAGAAGAATGTTATGATGATTTGCATAGGCCAACAGTATGCATATAGCTTCAAGCCTAGCCACAAGAGCAAATGTTTCATCGAAGTCAATTCCTTCAACTTGAGTGTATCCTTGAGCAACGAGACGAGCTTTGTTTCTAACAACTTGACCGTGTTCATCTTGCTTGTTGCGATATATCCATTTAGTGCCTATTATATTGTGCTTACGAGGATCAGGACACTTGACCAGTTCCCATACATTATTCAACTCAAACTGTTGAAGCTCTTCTTGCATAGCTTGAATCCATTCAGGTTCCATGAAGGCTTCATCGACTTTCTTGGGTTCAGATATTGAGACAAATGCGAAGTGCCCACAGAAATTTGCTAGCTGTGTTGCCCTTGAACGAGTGAGTGGACCTGGTGCATTGATGCTATCAATTATTCTCTCAATTTGAACTTCATTTGCAACACGAGGATGAACAGGACGAAGATTTTGCTCTTGCTAATCATTGTCATTGTTAGAAGGAGTGTCGTCAGGCTGAGCATTGTATTCAGGTTGATCTGGTGCAGTGATGATGAGTTCCTCTTCAGGCTGAGCTTTATACGGTATGATTTCTCCAGTTCCCATGAGTTTGATGGTTTCACTGGATGGAGCTTCATCTAGCACATTTGGCAGGTGCTCTCTTTGCAAGCCGTTAGTCTCATCGAACCGCACATCCATAGTTTCAACCACTTTATAGTGAAAGAGGTTGAAGACTCTGTAGGAGTGTGAATCCTTTCCATATCCAAGCATAACCTTCATGTGCTTTCGGTGAAAATTTTTGAAGTGTGATGTGGATCTTGATCCAGCACCTGGCACCAAATACTCTGAAGTAACTGACATTTGGCTTCTTGCCAGTAAGGAGCTCATAGGGATGTCTTGTTCAGAGCTGTTAAGATAAACATGGTAGATGATATGGCATGGCAGTATCAATGGCTTCAGACCAGAACTTTCTTGGAGTCTTGTATTCATCGAGCATCGTCCGGGCCATCTCAATAAGTGTTCTGTTCTTGCGTTCCACGACGCCATTCTGCTGCAGCGTGTACGGAGCTAAGAATTCATGAGTGATGCCCAAAGTATCAAGATAAGTCTCTAGGCCAGTGTTCTTGAATTCAGTGCCATTGTCACTTCTGATGTGCTTGATCTTGACGCCATAGTTGTTCATGGCTCGATTGGCGAAGCGTCTGAAGACATCCTGCACTTCAGTCTTGTAGAGGATTATATGCACCCAAGTATATCTTGAATAATCATCAACAATGACAAAGCCATAGAGACAAGCAGTAGTAGTAAGAGTTGAGTAATGAGTGGGACCGAAAAGGTCCATGTGGAGCAGTTCGAAGGGTTGAGTCGTTGTCATGATTGTCTTCGAGGGATGCTTGGCCCTCATCATCTTTCCGCTTCACAGGCACCGCATAGGTGATCCTTCTTGAACTTGACGCCCTCGATGCCTAAGACATACTTCTTCTTTGCAAGAGTGTGCAGTTCCTCATGCCAGCATGCCCTAGCCTCCGATGCCAGAGCCAGCATTCTGAAGCTTTTGCTAGAAGACATACTGCAAGCTGTGGTCCTGCTGAGAAATCTACCACGTACAAATCATCTTTCCGATACCCTTCAAAGACTAGAGACTTGTCAGATTCCATTAGAACAAGGCAACAATATTTTCCAAATATCACAATCATGTTTAAATCGCAAAGCATTGAGACAGACATTAAGTTGAAACCAAGGGATTCAACAAGCATCACTTTATCCATGTGTTGATCCCTTGAGATTGCAACTCTACCTAGACCCAATACCTTGCTTTTACCAGTATCAGCAAATGTGATGTGACTCTTGTCAGATGGACGTAAAGTTGAGTCCATGAGAAGACTTCGCTTGCCAGTCATGTGATTAGTACACCCACTATCAATAATCCATTCTGAAGCAGCTGGTGTCATACCCTAACAGTGCAGTTAGGGGGATAGGCTTCACAGAAGAGAATTGTGAAGCATAAACATTTGACGAGCAAGTGGATTATGAAAGCTTAGATCGAGGTTAGGACTGATAGGGCAAGTAGCAAGCGACTCAGGAACAAAATACATAATAAGACCATTTGGGCATTTGATCTTGCGCCCTACAAGATGTTTAAGGTCCCCAGCAATAGCTTCAGACGAATTGATTTTCGGCTGGAGACCCTTCCCTGCAAAAGAGAGTTAAGCTTTCTTAGCCACCCACATCTTCAAGGGTGGCTTCGAAGCAATGAGTCTAAGTGCAGCATCTGAGAACTTTGGCTTTGGAGCCCTAGAAAATAGTCTTGCAGGTGGACAATAGTACTCATAAGAATAAGCAGAGTAGTTCTTGGTCTTATGAACATGGCGGTTTGATGAAACGCTCATATTCATAGGCCTGAGTATGGTTTCCCTGCAAAACATTTGCGTTAGTGCGACTCAGGTGAGTCCTCTGTCTGTATGAAGCCTTTGGACCGTATGAAGCCTTTGGTCTGGTTTGTCTTCTTCACGTGAGGTGTCATGATGACATTCACAGGAAGATTCTCCAACAACTTTTTCGGCACCAGACTTCTTCATAGGCCATTCCTGCAGTTAGTACCAATATACCTGGCAAACACTTCACCATTCTGATTCTTAAACAGTTTATAGTTTGCATCAAAGGATTCATCAATAACAATGGGATTAGCACAAGTGAAGCCAGACAGGGTGGATGGATCCACTGAAGGTTCCTTTGCAGCAACCCATGTGGTTTTGGGGTACTGCTCAGGTTTCCAGTAAGAGCCATCAGCATTCATTTTCCTTTCGAACCCAAGACCCTCTTTCCTAGGGTTTCGGTTCAGGATCTGCCTTTTGAGGACATCACATAGTGTCTGATGCCCTTTGAGACTTTTGTACATCCCTGTTTCAAGCAATGTCTTCAACCTAGCATTTTCATCAGCAATAGCAGTGGTATCCTCAGCAGAGGGGTTAGTTACCACATCAACAGTTGAAGATATTGCAATAGTAGCAGCAGTAGAACATCCAGCAACAGAAGTAGCGTTGTCACGCTCAATGCATTTAAGACATGGTGGTTCAAATCCTTCCTGAGCGGAACTGATCTGTTTGGCGCGAAGTGACTCGTTTTCCTTTTGAAGATCTTCATGAGCCGCTCTCAATTTCTCAAGATCTTGCTTCCTTTGAAGATAATCATAGGAAAGCTTTTCATGAGTTGTTGAGAGCGTTTCATGACGACTTTCAAGTTCCTCATACTTAACATGAAGATTTTTTATGTCTTCAATTAAGGACTGAGATCGAGTCATTTCAGCGTCTAACAGATCATCGCTTTTGTCTAACAGTTTTTGAATATGTTCCATAGCTTTCTGTTGTTCAGTTGCAATTTTAGCAAGTGTTTTGTAGCTGGGTTTGGAACCACAATCAGAGTCATCTTCACTGGATGTTTGATAGTGAGTAGTGCGTGTGTTTACCTTGGCACCGCGTGCCATGAAGCAGTAGGGAGCGGAGTAGTCCTTGTCATTTGCATACCGTCGATGAAGTCATTGTCTTCAGTGTTGAAGATGGACTTGGCAACGTATGCTGTAGCCAGACTTGCAACGCCAGAATCGGACTCCTCCTCAGACTCCACCTCCGCCTCCTCAGAAGCAGACTCCTCCTCTGAATCCATTTCCTTGCCAACAAACGCGAGCCTTGCCAGATGAGCTCTTCTTGTGTGATGAAGACTTTGAGAGACTTGGAAGAAGACTTTGAGTATTTCTTCTTCTTCTTGTTGTCAGAATCATATTCCTTGCTCTTCTTCTTGTTTGTTCTCATTGTCCCACTGCGGACACTCAGAGATGTAGTGACCAGGTTTCTTGCACTTGTGGCATGTTCTCTTCTTGTAGTCATGAGCAGCTTCATCATTCCTTGAGCTGGATCGTGAAGACTTTCTAAGCCTTTCTTCTTGGTGAATTTTTGGAACTTCTTCGCAAGCATAGCTCCTTTCCAATGTCTTCAGGATCATCAGAACTGCAGTCAGATTCTTCTTCAGATGAGGAAGACAGCTTTTGCCTTCAGCACGAGTTCGCCATAGTTGGGACCGTAGATCTCTTTTCTCAGAAAGATGAAACTCATGTGTGTTGAGCCTTCAAGTATGTCAGACGGATCGAGTGTCTTGAAGTCAGGGCGTTCTTGAATCATCAGGGCTAGGGTGTCAAACGAGCTATCAAGTGATCTCAGGAGTGTCTTGACGACTTCATGCTTGGTGATCTCAGTAGCGCCGAGGGCTTGAAGCTCATTTGTGATGTCAGTGAGTCGATCAAACGTGAGCTGAACATTCTCATTGTCATTTCTCTTGAAGCGGTTGAAGAGGTTGCGAAGGACACTGATTCTTTGATCTCTCTGGGTTGAGACGCCTTCATTGACCTTGGAGAGCCAGTCCCAGACTAGCTTAGATGTTTCCAAGCACTCACACGGCCATACTGTCCTTTGGTCAGATGACCACAGATGATGTTCTTGGCAGTGGAGTCCAGTTGAACGAACTTCTTGACATCAGCAGCGGTGACACCTTCACCAGCCTTGGGAACGCCATTCTTGACGACATACCATAGAGTCGACATCAATGGCTTCAAGATGCATGCGCATCTTATTCTTCCAGTAGGGATATTCAGTTCCATCGAAGACGGGGCACGCACGGAGACTTTGATTATCCCTGCAGTCGACATAGCTAAAACTTCAGGTGGTTAAACCGAATCACACAGAACAAGGGAGTACCTTCTCTGATACCAATTGAAAGTGCTAGTGATCGACTAGAGGGGGGGTGAATAGGCGATTTTTATGAAAGTCTTCAAAACATGGAAGTTTCAAAGACAAACGATAGAAATAAACCTATTACCATGCAGCGGAAGGTAGACTACACTAAGCAAGCCATAGTCAAGTATTCAATGAAATGAAAGCACAAAGACTAATAGCAGCTAGGCAGTATAGATCAGGATGGAAGATAGTATGAAGCCAATCAGAACAAGCAGTCACACAGTGAAGACAAATAGATAATGCAAACAGGCAATGACTTCACAAGGACCAATCTGCAAATAAAGAGATGGGAAGGATAGAACCAGTGGCTCGTTGAAGACAATGATTTGTTGGACCAGTTCCAGTTGCTGTGACAACTGTACGTCTGGTTAGGGAGGCTGAGATTCAACTCAGAAGACCGTCTTCACCTTATTCCCCTTGAGCTAAGGACACCTAGTCCTCGCCCAATCACTCTGGTAAGTCTTCAAGGTAGACTTCCAAACCTTCACAGACTTCGTTCACCGGCGATCCACAATGACTCTTGGATGCTCAGAACGCGACGCCTAACCGGCTGGAGGATTCACAGTCCTCAAGTGTAATAAGTCTTCAGATCACACAGACAGGAAGACTTAAGTGATGCCTAACACTCTTTGGCTCTGGTGTTTAGGGCTTTATCCTCGCAAGGAATTCTCTCTCAAAGGCTTCGAGGTGGGTTGCTCTCAAACGACAAAAGCCGTACACTAACTCTGAGCAGCCAACCGTTTATGGTTGTAGGGGGTGGGCTATTTATAGCCACTAGGCAACCCGACCTGATTTGTCCGAAATGACCCTGGGTCACTAAGGAACTGACACGTGTTCCAACGGTCAGATTTCAAACACACACGACAATTACTTGGGCTACAAGCAAAGCTGACTTATCCAACTCTGAATAAGATTTGCTCTCATAGTCTTCACTCGAAGACATAGGATTTTGGTTAAGCATCACTTCAGTCATCTGACTGGTTCTCTTGGACCCCACTTAACAGTACGGTGGTTCCTATGACTCAACAAAGAAGAAAAAGAACGACGAAACAACTAAGTCTTCGCGCTCCATAGTCTTCACGCGATGTCTTCTCTTGTCATAGTCTTCAATGTGAATGTCTTCACATACCACCTTTGACTTCAATGTCTTCATACATTTTTAGGGGTCATCTCTGGTAGGAAAACCGAATCAATGAGGGACTTCTACCTGTGTTATCCTGCAATTCTCACAAACACATTAGTCCCTCAACCAGGTTTGTCATCAATACTCCAAAACCAACTAGGGGTGGCACTAGATGCACTTACAGTTCTACATCACCGAGCCGCGCGACACCAACTGGGTGGCGGTGCAAGTTTCGATCCGGAATCCCCACGCGGCTCACTTCCTGGAAGGAGAAGGGCCTGTCCTGGGGCTCATCGGTGGAGCTGACAGGACTCCAGTATCCGGAACATGATAAGCAAGAAACTTAAGCTTGTCAACATAGTCCAGTCATGCTCTTCCGCCGGATCCTCCCGTGTCAACAACGGGCTTTCAACTTATCGGAGTTCGACCCGGCCCAGCACCAGACTCTACGCGAGCTCTTCGACACGACGCATAAGGACGTCTGGAAGGTTCTATTCAAGGGCGCCGAGGTCCCCCCTTCTCTTACCGAGGACCGCGGGCTAAGCATGAAGCGCCCTGCGAATCCGGTAAGCTCTGTGCATCGGGTATGGTATTTATTTCCCATAGCTTAACCATGTGTGGGGTCTGAGCTCCCATGCCTTTGACAGGACTGGGTGGAGACATCGGAGCAGATTAACTGTCCGGCCCCTCTACCAGAAGACCCTGCAGACGCTCTCCTGACGGAGATGCGGACTCCGGCTCCTTATGAGGTGTCAGAGAAGACCAAGAAGAAGGCCACGGGAACCCGAAAGAGTTCACGGCGCCAGGTGGTATCAGACACATCGTCTGATAACTCCGAGATGCACTCCTCCCGTGAAAACGAGGAGAAGGAAGATGAAGATGCTCCCCCTCCAGCCGGGGGAGATAAGAAAAGGAAGGCCGCCCCAACCGGGGAGGCCAAAGGGTCCAAGAAGGGAAGGACTCTCCTTCCGGACTGTTCCACCACCGCCGCCGACGGCGAAGACGAGTGGCTGCTCAGGGCCAAGCCCCTGGCAAAGTCATAAGTATTTGGATACCAGAGTGACTCATAGCATACTTTTGTTGCACTGCTTCTCCTAATGTTGAATATGATTATGCAGTCCGCCCCGAGCCCGCATCGACATATCCTCGTCGGACGGTTCCTTGGACTCGTCGGACGTGAATAGTGATACACTTACGACCACCTCCTCTCCTTGCCCTACGGACAATGCCGAGGTATTGTCTCAAGGGGCACCAAGCCGGGAGGAGGTAGTCCTGGAGGCGCCTCAAGGCGACCTTCCGGACTCCCGGAGCAAAGGGAGCAAGGCTCCCAAGGGCTCCCAGTTCGGCCCTCAGCCGAACACCGCGCCGGAACCTCCAGTGGTTCCGGACTCGGGCAGGCGGCCCCCTTCCAAGTGGGGCAAGCCGCCCGTGCTGGTGACCTCTGTCCATCCAGAGGCACCGGACAACCTGCTGGGAGCGCTTCGCGGCGCTTCCATCGACGAAGAGCACCGCACTATTATGAGTGCGGTGATCAAGAAGGTTCTGTCCTCCAAGAACAGACTGACCGAAGCCTGTGCCAGCCTTCTAACGGGCTTTGAGGTAAGTATTTAAAATATAGGAAAAAATATTACCGCATAGACAGTAGCCCTTGATGCTCTGTTTGGTGTTCACAAAGAAAAGCCGAATAGAGGATCAAGTAATATCTGCAGGAGTCTAATATAAGTATGTCTGTATGCGTATTCAGGCTTCGCTGCTGACCTCTGCCGCACTGACTGCGGAGGTCACCGCGCTGAAGTAGAACCTCAAGCGGTCCGATAAAGAGCTCGGCCTTGCCAAGAGGCAGCTCGAGTCTAATATAAGCCATGACCGAAGTGGCGACCCTGAAGCAAGCTTTGTCCAAGGCCGAAAACAAAGCGGCCAAGGAGCGCACCGAGCGGGAGAAACAAGAGGCACGGGTGGGCGAGGTGCAGCAAGAGCTCCAGGCTCTCGTGAAGAAACACGAGACTTTGGAGCTTGACTTGAATACACGAGAGTCCGAGCTTGCCGCGGCCCTCGAGAGCACAAAGTATGCCAAGGCTGAAGCCCAAAAGGCCCTCCAGGAAATTGAGGCGATGAGGAAGATAGCGGCGGGTAAGGCATTCAATATGCAAAGCAAGCATGTGAAACTAAATTACTTGTTACTTACCCGAGTCCGGAGCTCTCCAGGAGCATTCACAGATTTTCCCCGGAGCGTGTTGGATGCCACGAAGTATTACCAGGCCGAGGAGGGAAGCTCGATGGAGAAGTTGTTCTGGTCTCAGTATCCTGAGACCAAACACCCGATGCCTATGAGCGACCAGCTGAAGCAACTGGTCGAGCTGGACAAGGCGGCCGAACAGGCCATGAGGGGCCTTATAGTCCGGATGTGGCCTGGCGACTCCCTTCCCAACAGCTACTTCGGCCTGGTGAGGCGGCTTGTGGATGCCTGCCCACAGCTGGAAGTCATCAAGCGGTTTGTCTGCATCGAAGGTGCCCGCCGGGCTTTTACCCATGCAAAGGTGCACTGGGCCAAGATGGACGCCGAGAAGCTGGTGAAGGAGGGGCCGCCGCAGGGCAAGGAGCATCGCCACCCTGAAATGTATTATGAGGGTGTCCTGAAGGGTGCCCGTCTTGTGGCGGACGAGTGTGCGAAGTATGTAATTTTTGAATGAACTTGCTCGTGTGATCCTGTATTACAAAAACTTGTTCATATGCGCTATGCAACGCTTGTTTGAATTTAAAATATTACCTTCTGTGTGGCTGTTTATTAAATCTGAGAGATGGCCAGTTGTCGGCTTCTGCCCCCATGCCATGAGTGCTGGGGTGTTCGGGATGAATCCGAGCACTCTTTTTCCCATTGTTGGGTCCTTCGAGGGAGGTGCTCAGCACAACGAACAAGGCAATCGGACTATAATGCTTTATCACTCTCACTTAGCCATAGAAGTCTACAATTTTAAATTTTGGCGAAGCCCCTAGTATTCGGAAGGCCGATTTCGGGGCGCTATACACGCCTTAAGCCGGAAAAAACCGACTCCTCGCTCTAAGCGGCATAAGTCTTTAGGGACTCGAGACCTCCCGGACAGTGACCAGCTCTCGCCTTATCATGACAGTCAATTTTAGCTTTCTCTATTGAGGTGCTTGCCCAGATGAACCGAGGCACAATCGCAGTAGTTCTCCCAGTGCTACCTTAGCCGATATAGCGGAACGTAAGGTACCAAAACATGGGAGCCGGGCAAACCCAACTATTGACCCAAGACATGATTCAGAGCTGATGCATATAATGCTATAAGTTCGGGGTGCCACACTATTGAAAGTGTTCGGACTTCTCACGCTGTATTGTGGGTACGCTTAAGCCCCTGGCATATTGGCCGTACCAAAGTGTACGGATGCTGAATGTCGTGAATGAACATAAAAGAATAGAGAATGTGGTAATAGTCTAGTGCTATGCATTGTTTATTCAAAAAGGTGCGTCGAAGCAGAATGATACAAGTAGTGCGATAAGCAAAAAGTAGGACTATTTGACATGTCCCCTCCAAGGGCAACCTGAGGAATGGTATTTAAAGCAAATATTTCACTCGTTATCAGAGACCACCTGGGAGTTCCATGGTGCGATATAGCTTTCTGACTCCTTGGTTGCTGCGTCGTATGTCCGGCAATCATACTGCCGGACAGGGTTTCCAGAGAGTAAAGTCCTAAAAGAGAGAAAAATAACAAAGCGGGAAGCCCCTAGTGCGGTTGAGCCGCATCTTGGGGCGTGCCGTAGTCGTGCCCCCTCCCACATGTGCCCATGGTATTTTCAATGCGTAATTATGTACGCGTGGCACAGATTTCGCCGTTTGGCTGGGACTGGGGCAGGGGCCGCATTGCTATGCGAGCTCGGAACGTGTCAGGCGGTCTTGTTGCCAATTACTCCGGGCGCGCTTGAAGGTGTCCGGGTCTTTAATCGCCGAACTGGTGGATTGCCTTAAGAGGCTGCTTTGCGCTTCTGCTGCGAGGGCCGAAGTGTGCTCCTCCATGCGGAGAGAGCGCTCTGTGTTTCCATTGACTGTGATGGCCCCCCGAGGTCCTGGCATCTTGAGCTTGAGGTATGCATAATGTGGTACCGTGTTGAATTTCGCAAATGCGGTTTGCCCAAGCAGTGCGTGATAGCCACTGCGGAACGGGACTATATCAAAGATTAACTCCTCGCTTCCGAAGTTATCCGGGGATCCGAAGACCACTTCCAGTGTGACTGAGCCTATACAATGGGCCTCTACACATGGTATGACGCCTTTGAAGGTCGTTTTTGTGGGTTTGATCCTTGAGGGGTCTATACCCATTGTGCGCTCTGTGTTCTGATAAAGCAGGTTCAGGCTGCTGCCGCCGTCCATAAGGACTCGAGTGAGGTGAAATCCGTCGATGATTGGGTCTAGGACCAGTGGCGCAAATCCGCCATGACGGATACTAGTGGTGGTCCCTGCGATCGAAGGTGATCGGACAGGAGGACCATGGGTTGAACTTTGGGGCGAC
>NC_053022.1:324519310-324532541 GCF_003073215.2 Triticum urartu
CTTCTGAACAAGACATCCTATGAGCTCCTCACTGGCAAGAAGCCAAATGTCAGTTACTTCAGAGTATTTGGTGCCAGGTGCTGGATCAAGGATCCACATCACACTTCAAAATTTGCACCGAAAGCACATGAAGGTTTTATGCTTGGATATGGAAAGGATTCGCACTCCTACAGAGTCTTCAACCTCTTTCACTATAAAGTGGTTGAAACTGTGGATGTGCGGTTCGATGAGACTAACGGCTCGCAAAGAGAGCACCTGCCAAATGTGCTAGATGAAGTTCCATCCAGTGAATCAATCAAACTTATGGGAACTGGAGAAATCATACCTCTGAAGCTCAGCCTGAAGAGGAACTTATCATCTCTGCACCTGATCAGCCTGAAGACAATCCTTCTAATGATGACATATATGCAAGAGCAAAATATTCGTCCTGATCCTCGTAAGCACAATATAATAGGCACTAAATGGATATATCGCAACAAGCAAGATGAGCATGGTCAAGTTGTTAGAAACAAAGCTCGTCTCGTTGCTCAAGGATACACTCAAGTTGAAGGAATTGACTTCGATGAAACATTTGCTCCTGTGGCTAGGCTTGAAGCTATACGCATACTGCTGGCCTATGCAAATCATCATAACATTCTTCTGTATCAAATGGATGTGAAGAGCGCTTTTCTCAATGGCAAGATTGAAGAAGAAGTGTATGTTGCACAACCGCCTGGCTTTGAAGATCCAAAACATCCTGACATGGTCTACAAACTCAACAAGGCACTGTATGGCCTTAAACAAGCCCCTCGAGCTTGGTATGACACACTCAAAGACTTCCTGAAGAGCAAAGGCTTCAAACCTGGTTCCCTGGATCCCACTCTCTTCACGAAGACATATGATGGTGAACTGTTTGTGTGCCAAATATATGTGGATGACATTATCTTCGGCTGCACTAACCAGAAATACAGTGAAGAGTTTGGATATATGATGCAAGAGCAATATCAGATGTCCATGATGGGTGAGCTGAAGTTCTTCCTTGGTCTTCAAATACGTCAGCAACGCAACGGCATCTTCATATCTCAAGAGAAATACCTCAAAGATTGCCTGAAGAAATTTGGAATGCAAGACTGCAAAGGCTACACGACGCCAATGCCAGCCAAACACCATCTGGGTCCCGACGACAATGGTAAAGAGTTCGATCAAAAGGTATACCGCTCCATGATTGGTTCTTTGCTTTATTTATGTGCATCTAGGCCAGATATCATGCTTAGTGTTTGCATGTGTGCCCGGTTCCAAGCGGCACCAAAGGAATCGCATCACTTAGCTGTGAAGCGAATTCTCAGATATTTGGCTCACACCCCAACACTAGGATTATGGTATCCAAAGGGCTCAGAGTTTGATCTAGTTGGATTCTCGGATGCTGATTATGCTGGTGACAAGGTGGATCGCAAGTCTACATCAGGCACATGTCATTTTCTGGGACGATCACTTGTATGTTGGTCTTCAAAGAAGCAGAACTGTGTATCTCTCTCCACTGCTGAATCTGAATACATTGCTGCTGGATCTTGCTGCGCTCAGCTTCTATGGATGAAGCAAACACTCAAAGATTATGGCATCCATCTGAAGCAAGTGCCACTCTACTGCGACAACGAAAGCGCCATCAAGATTGCCAACAACCCAGTTCAGCACTCGAAGACAAAGCACATTGAAATTCGTCATCACTTTCTCAGAGATCATGTTATGAAGGAAGATATTGATATCATACACGTCAACACTGAAGAGCAATTGGCAGATATCTTCACCAAGCCCTTGGATGAGAAGAGGTTTTGCAAGTTACGGTGTGAGCTAAATATCTTGGAATCCTCAAATGTCCTGTGATCAGGCACACATCCTAACACTTATGCATGTTGATGACTTAGATGTGCAACACACGAAGTAAAGTATATCTTCAATCAATGAAGACTTACATTCTGAGTGTGAATATATTAACGTGGAATTTGACTTCGGAGCGCCACGATAATTGTGGCCGTGTCTGGGTCTAATACTTCCTATACGGTGGGTAACGCCACCACCAAAATTCTTCCCTTTGAAGTGTTTTTCTCATGGCGTTACATTTGCAAAGTCTTCGCATTTTGTTTGTCTTCAATGTTAACATGGCCTCATGTTTATCTTCAATTTGGTTTCTGTCCTCTACAACATTCACTTATAGCTATGTCTTCACGTTGAATCTTTTGAACCTAAGTGAATGTGATCGGACCCTAACCCCTCTATGCTTCTATCTTAAGTCTATCTATCCAAATCATATGCATTCAATTGACACTGTCAAACTGTCTTCTCTGCGTCCTTGTCAGCAGAAGACACAGAGACAAACATTAATCTATTTTCAATGCTAAATCCTTCAACCTGAAACCCGGAGAAGTGGGAACGACCACCCGACAATCCAGGCATGCGTGGGAACGTGGAACAACCTCCGATGTGTTGCATGATAGCCACGTGTCCTTCAGATGTGAATCGCCAGGGGCACCTGTGTAATAACACTGTGCCGTCCCTGTCCCTATAAATACACGCCTCACCACAGTCATTATCCTTTCTTCCACTCTCGCACAAACCCTAGCGCCACCGCTAGCCCTCGACGACGCCGGCGACGAAGCGCTTAGCTGCGCGACCTCACCGACGCCGTCTTCACGCCGGCCGCGGACATCGTCTTCTCCGCCGTCGCCGTAGGTGTCCTCCGTCGCCAAGTTAGGGCACGGAAGATCGAACTGCTCGGCCTCCTCTCCCACTCCGTCTAGCAGTTCTTCGTGTGGTAAATAAAACCTCCTTTTTACGGCCCCTTTGATCCTATAGATTCATCATTTTCTACCACAAGCAGTTTCTATTCACACAAGTTGGATCTATTTCATACTGCATCTCATAATATGCCTAGTATGTTCACTTATGCTTCACAAAGTAGTTAGATTCCTCACTTGTACTTATTCGTGGATTCGTACAAATCTGGAACCAACTCTCTATCTATGAGTGAATGTCTTCGCACTATGAGGTCAATGTCTTCTAAACTGATTTATCTTCAAAATCTTCTGAGAATGCATATGACCTCTTCCCCTTCCCTCGCACCTTAATGCTGTCACAGGTACATGTCCGTGGGAGAATCCCTTGGTTCTCATAGTCTGCATTCATTTGCAGAATTCTTACAAGCATCATATAAATTCTCCCTGAAGCCAGTTCTTGTCTGACCAGTAGACGGAAGACTTTGACAGTTTGAAGCCTTTCAGTTTAAACTTCATGGCACCAGAGAAATCTGCAAGGAAGGGTGGCAGACAGCGTCGTGGCAACACCTCAAGAGATTTGCCTCCTGACCTCTATGAGCTGTACAAGACAGATCCAGAGGAGGACTACAATCAGCGAGAAAACTCGAATCCAATGGATTCGAAGATATTGGGCAGAACAGTGGTTCAAGTACAGGTTCGTGACCCAGGAGTATGCTGAGAAGAATGCCATCAAACGACCATGGGGAGACATCCTATACAGAAATCTTCAACCCAGGTCCAGAGCTGAAGCCATTGAACAAGGCTTCTATCCTTGCATGGTCCGTGGACCACAGCCTGCAGATGCAGACCCATCTTCATTACTATGGTGCCGTGACGATAATCTGTTCAAGCGCAACTTCCAGTTTGCCAAGAATCGGCCAAAGAAAACAAGAAGTCACGGGGATTAGACTTCAATCCAGGCCCCTCTGCTCCTCGTGCCGATGGCACCGAAGCTGAACCCAATCTTGTTGGGCCCTTCTACAACCTAGAAGGTCTCATCACTCATATTATGGTTCAAGGGACAGCCGTGGATGAACCTGCAGACGACGCTGATTCTGACGAAGCGCCTGCACCACCGAAGCCAAAGAAGCTGAAGAAACCTCAAGCTTCGAAGCCTTCCCCAGCACCAAAGGCCTCACGGGCGAAGCCTCTGGCCACTGCACCTCCTGAACACAGTGTGCAGTCTGAAGATTTGTCACGCATCTCCAAGCCCTCCAAAGTGAAGATGCCCTTGCAACCCACTAGCCAAGCACTGACCGCTGCTGCTATTCTGCGCAATGACGCCATTGATCTGTCCAGCGACGACGATCTTGGCGATGATGCTCTTGAGCAGTTGATCAAGAGCAAGCAAGAGGCAGAAATCTTCAATGACCTTCCTCTCTTTGATGTTGAAATCATCAACACATTCATTGATGAGTGGTTTGACAGCCCAAATGTTAGCTTTGATGATCTTCAGCTTCCCATTGGCCTCAGCGTCGCCTTCCATGGAGCCATTGCTGCTGAGCTGGCTCTAGCTCAGAAGATTGTTGAGCTGAAGCATAAGATAGATTATGAAAAGGCTCAGTTCAAGAAGCACATGGCCAAGCTCAATGTTGAAGACATTCAGAACTTCCAGACCATGATGCATGAGCTTAAGGAAGCATTCCGAACCAAACGCGAAGAAGCCAAAGGTTCTCGTGAGCGCATGAAGGATCTTGCTGCTAAATGTGTCCAAGGATACAATGAGGCTGAAAAGCGCAAGGCCTTGGGGCGACCAGGAATCGACCCCAGAATGGCGGCCAAGAAGAAGAAGAAGCCAGCTGTGGCAGAACCCGAAGCACCAAGGCAGGAAGTACATCCAATTGTCTTCCCAGCCAGTATGACAGGCTCGAAGCCTAAGGTCCCCACAGTGGCTTCAGAACTGAAGAAAACAAGGGCTGCTGAAGCTGAAGCCAGAAAGCGCAAAACCAAGGGCACCACTGATGATGCTCCTCCAACCAAGAAACGCAAAACCAAGAAGAGAGATCGGGCTGCTCCCACAGAGCCCCTTAATGTCGAGCCAATCTCAGTGGCTCGTCCTGCGTCTGAACATCGAGAGCGCCAAGTTGATAGTTCATGAGCCTGCTTCCACAGAGGCTCCTGAAGCTGAAGACAATCCAGCTGTTGACCCCACCGCAGCTGAAGACATTGGTCCTCACGACAATGTTGAAGATGATGAAGTCCTTCCTCAGATCGAGCACCAATTGGTATCATCGCCTGTGCTCACGCACAGCGAACTCATCAGCATTGGTCGTCCTCTGACGCCAACTGCTCAGGATGCATTCGTGGGCTGATCACCCACAACGACAAGACACTCCAAGCTCTCCCCAACCGCAAGCTACCCCACCAGTGCAAGATGACGATGACTTTGAGGCCCAGCACACTCCATCTCCACAAGCGTCGCCAGCATTACGCAGGCTTCGCAAAGGACCAAGGCCCCAAGTCACTCCCACTATGCACGTGTCTGAGTCCTGAAGCCAAAATGGCTGAAGATATTCCGGCTGCATCAGCCGATGAAGAAGAAGCACCAAGAGTTGAAAGAGTTGCTACACCCCCGTCCCACCAAGATGTTGTTCTATTCTATGAGAACGTAAGTGCATCTAGTGCCACCCCTAGTTGGTTTTGGAGTATTGACGACAAACCTAGTTGAGGGACTAATGTGTTTGTGAGAATTGCAGGATAACACAGGTAGAAGTCCCTCATTGATTCGGTTTTCCCACCAGAGATGACCCCTAAAAATGTATGAAGACATTGATGTCAAAGGTGGTATATGAAGATATTCACATTGAAGACTATGACAAGAGAAGACACCGCATGAAGCCTATGGAGCTTGAAGACTTAGATCTTTCGTAGTGCTTTTTCTTCTGTGTTGAGTCATAGGAACCACCGTACTGTTAAGTGGGGTCTAAGAGAACCAGTCAGAATGACTGAAGTGATGCTTAAACAAAAACCTATGTCTTCGAGTGAAGACTATGAGAGCAAATCTTGTCCAGAGTCGGACAAGTCAGCTTTGCTTGTAGCCCAAGTAAAGTTGCCGTGTGAGTTTGAAATCTGACCATTGGAACACGTGTCAGTTCCTTAGTGACCCAGGGTCATTTCGGACAAATCAGATCGGGTTGCCTAGTGGCTATAAATAGCCCACCCCCTACAACCATAAACGGTTGACTGCTCAGATTCAGAGTACGGCTTTTGTCGTTTGAGAGCAACCCACCTCGAAGCCTTTGAGAGAGAATTCCTTGCGAGGATAAAGCCCTAACCACCCAGAGCCAAAAAGAATTAGGCATCACTTAAGTTTTCTTGTCTGAGTAATCTGAAGACTTATTACACTTGAGGACTGTGCATCCTCCAGCCGGTTAGGCGTCGCGTTCTGAGCATCCAAGAGACATTGTGGATTGCCGGTGAACGAAGTCTGTGAAGGTTTGGGAGTCTACCTTGAAGACTTACCAGAGTGATTGGGCGAGGTCTGTGTGACCTTAGCTCAAGGGGAATATGGTGAGGACTGGGTGTCCTGAGCTGCGTGTTCAGGACTGGGTGTCCGGGACTGTGTGTCCTTTGGTTTAAATACCTAGCCGCCCTAACCAGACGTACAGTTGTCACAGCAACTGGAACTGGTCCAACAAATCTTTGTCTTCAACGAGTCACTGGTTTCATCCTTCCCTTCTCTTTACTTACTGTTACTTTGTGTGAAGTCATTGTATGTTTGCACTATCTTTTGTCTTCACTGAGTGACTGTGTGATCTGTTTGGCTTCTTAATATCTTCCTGCCTGATCCTTACTACCTAGATGCTATTAGTTATCGTCCTTTCACTTCATTGAATACATGACTATGATTTATCTAGTGTAGTCTAACTTCCACTGCATGGTAATAGGTCTATTTCTATCGTTTGTCTTCGAAACTTTCATGTTTTGAAGACTTTCATAAAAATCGCCTATTCACCCCCCTCTAGTCGATATAACGCACTTTCAATTGGTATCAGAGCAAGGTGCTCCCTTGTTCTGTGTGATTCGGTTTAACCACCTGGAGTTTTAGCGATGTCGACTGCAGGGATAATTAAAGTCTCCGCTACGTGCCCCGTCTTCCATGGAACTGAATATCCCTACTGGAAGAATAAGATGTGCATGCATCTTGAAGCCATTGACGTCGACCTATGTTATGTCGTCAAGAATGGCGTTCCCAAGGCTGGAGAAGGTGTCACTGCTGCTGATGTCAAGAAGTTCGTTCAACTGGACTCTACTGCCAAGAATATTATCTATGGTCATCTGACCAAAGGACAGTATGGCCGTCTGAGTGCTTTGGAAACATCTAAGCTGGTCTGGGACTGGCGTCTCAACCCAGAGAGATCAGAGAATCAGTGTTCTTCGCAACCTCTTCAACTGCTTCAAGCGAAATGATAATGAGAATGTCCAGCTCACATTTGACCAACTCACTGACATCACAAATGAGCTTCAAGCCCTCGGCGCCACTGAGATCACCAAGCATGAAGTCGTCAAGACACTACTGAGATCACTTGACAGTTCGTTTGACACCCTAGCCTTGATGATTCAAGAACGGCCTGATTTCAAGACACTCGATCCGTCCGACATACTTGAGAGGCTCAACACACATGAGTTTCAGCTTTCTGAGAAAAGAGATATCTACGGTCCAAACTATGGGCGAACTCGTGCCCTGAAGGCAAAATCTATCTCCTCATCTGAAGAAGAATCTGACAGCAGTTCTGACGATCCTGAAGACATTGGAAAGGAACTTGCTATGCTTGTAAAGAAGTTCCAAAGATTCACCAAGAAGAAAGGCTTCAGAAAGTCTTCACAATCAAGCTCAAGGAATGATGAAGCTTCTGCTCATGACTACAAGAAGAAAACATGTCACAAGTGCAAGAAAACTGGCCACTTCATCTCTGAGTGTCCGCAGTGGGACAATGAGAACAGAAAGAAGAAGAAGAGCAAGGAATATGACTCTGACGACAAGAAGAAGAAGAAATACTCAAAGTCTCTTCCAAGTCTTCCTCAAAGTCTTCATCACACAAGAAGAGCTCATCTGGCAAGGCACGTGCGTTTGTTGGCAAGGAAATGGATTCAGAGGAGGAGTCCGCTTCCGAGGAGGCGGAGGTGGAGTCTGAGGAGGAGTCCGATCTGCGTTGCAAGTCTGGCTACAACATACGTTGCCATGTCCATCTTCAACACTGAAGACAATGACTTCACCACCGACCTGATGCAAATGACAAGGACATCTGCTCCTACCTACTGCTTCATGGCACGCGGTGCCAAGGTAAACACACGCACTACTCACTATCAAACATCTAGTGACGATGACTCTGATTGTGATTCAAGACCCAGCTACAAAACACTTGCTAAAATTGCAACTGAACAACAGAAAGCCATGGAACATATTCAAAAACTGTTAGACAAAAGCGATGATCTGTTGGGCTGAAATGACTCGATCTGAGTCCTTAATTGAAGACATAAAAATCTTCACGTTAAGTATGAGGAACTTGAAAGTCGTCATGAAACGCTCTCAACAACTCATGAAAAGCTTTCCTATGATTATCTTCAAAGGAAGCAAGATCTTGAGAAATTGAGAGCGGCTCATGAAGATCTTCAAAAGGAAAACGAGTCACTTCGCACCGAACAGATCAGTTCCGCTCAGGAAGGATTTGAACCACCATGTCTTAAATGCATTGAGCGTGATAATGCTATTTCTGTTGCTGAATGTTCTACTGCTGCTACTGTTGCAATATCTTCAACTGTTGATGTGGTAACTAACCCCTCTACCGAGGATACTACTGCGATTGCTGATGAGAATGCTAGGTTGAAGACATTGCTTGAAACAAGGATGTACAAAAGTCTTAAAGGGCATCAGACACTATGTGATGTCCTCAAAAGGCAGATTCTGAACCGAAACCCGAGGAAAGAGGGTGTTGGGTTCATAAGGAAAACGAATGCTGATGGCTCTTACCGGAAACCCGAGCAGTATCCCAAAACCACATGGGTTGCTGCAAAGGAACCTTCAGCAGATCCATCCAGTCTATCTGGCTTCACTTGTGCTAACCCCATTGTCATTGATGAATCCTTTGATGCAAACTATAAAGTATTTAAGAATCAGAATGGTGAAGTGTTTGCCAGGTACATTGGTACTAACTGCAGGAATGGACCGCCTATGAGGAAGATCTGGGTGCCCAAAAGGTGTTTGGAAAATCTTCCTGTGAATGTCATCATGACACCACAGATGAAGAAGACAAACCCCAGACCACAGGCTTCATATGGCCCAAAGGCTTCATACAGACAGAGGACTCACCTGAGTCGCACTAATGCAAATGTTTTGCAGGGAAACCATACTCAGGCCTATGAATATGAGCGCGGTTCATCGAACCGCCATGTTCATAAGACCAAGAACTATTCTGCTTATTCTTATGAGTACTATTGTCCGCCTGCAAGACTTTTTGCTAGGGCTCCAAAGCCAAAGTTCTCAGACGCTGCACTTAGACTTATCGTTCTAAGCCACCCTTGAAGATGTGGGTGGCTAAGAAGGCTTAACTCTCTTTTGCAGGGAAAGGTCTCCAGCAGAAAACCAAAATCTTCTGACGCTATTGCTGGGGACCTTAAACATCTTGTAGGGCGCAAGATCAAATGCCCGAATGGTCTTACTATGTACTTCGTTCCTGAATCGCTTGCTACTCTCCCTATCAGTCCTAATCTGGATCTAAGCTTTCATAACCCACTGGTTCGTCAAATGTTTTTGCTTCACAATTCTCTTCGTGAAGCCTATCCCCCTAACTGCACTGTAGGGTACGACACCAGCGTCTACAAATGGATTATTGATAGTGGGTGTACAAATCACATGACTGCAAAAGAAGCCTTCTTATGGACTCAACCTTATGTCCATCCGACAAGAGCCACATCACATTTGCTGACACTGGTAAAAGTAAGGTATTGGGTCTAGGTAGAGTTGCAATCTCAAAGGATCAACACATGGATAAAGTCATGCTTGTTGAATCCCTTGGCTTCAACTTAATGTCTATCTCAATGCTATGCGATTTAACATGATCGTAATATTTAGGAAAATATCGTTGCCTTGTTCTAATGGAATCTGACAAGTCTCTAGTATTTGAAGGGTATCGAAAGATGATCTTGTACGTGGTAGATTTCTCAGCAGGACCACAGCTTGCGTATGTCTTCTAGCAAAAGCTTCAGAATGCTGGCTCTGGCATCGGAGGCTTGGGCATGCTGGCATGAGGAACCTCCACACCCTTGCAAAGAAGAAGCATGTTCATAGGCATCGAGGGCATCAAGTTCAAGAAAGTCACTTATGCGGTGCCTGTGAAGCAGGAAAGATGACGAGGGCCAAACATCCCTCGAAGACAATCATGACTACTACTCGACCCTTCGAACTGCTTCACATGGATCTTTTCGGTCCCACTCATTACTCAACTCTTACTACTACTGCTTGTCTCTATGGCTTTGTCATTGTTGATGATTATTCTAAATACCTTGGGTGCATATAATCCTTTACAAGACTGAAGTGCAGGATGTCTTCAGACGCTTCGCCAATCGAGCAATGAACAACTATGGCACCAAGATAAAGCACATTAGAAGTGACAATGGCACTGAATTCAAGAACACTGGCCTTGATACATATCTTCATACCTTGGGCATCACACATGAATTCTCAGCCCCATACACGCCACATCAGAATGGCATCGTCGAACGCAAGAACAGAACACTCATTGAGATGGCCAGAACAATGCTAGATGAATACAAGACTCCAAGAAAATTCTGGCCTGAAGCCATTGATACTGCATGCCATACAATCAATCGTGTTTATCTTCACAAGCTTCTGAACAAGACATCGTATGAGCTCCTCACTGGCAAGAAGACAAATGTCAGTTACTTCAGAGTATTTGGCGCAAGGTGCTGGATCAAGGACCCACATCACACTTCAAAGTTTGCCCCAAA
Source organism: Triticum urartu (assembly GCF_003073215.2). Lineage (NCBI taxonomy): Eukaryota > Viridiplantae > Streptophyta > Magnoliopsida > Poales > Poaceae > Triticum > Triticum urartu. Next base: position 324,530,068 of record NC_053022.1, read on the forward strand.
AGCACATGAGGGTTTTATGCTTGGATATGGAAAGGATTCGCACTCCTACAGAGTCTTCAACCTCTTTCATTATAAAGTGGTTGAAACCGTGGATGTGCGGTTCGATGAGACTAACGGTTCACAAAGAGAGCACCTGCCAAATGTGCTAGATGAAGTTCCATCCAGTGAATCAATCAAACTAATGGGAACTGGAGAAAGCATACCTTCTGAAGCTCATCCTGAAGAGGAACTCATCATCTCCACACCAGATCAACCTGAAGACAATGCTCAACCTGAAGACAATCCCTCCAACAACGACAATGATCAGCAAGAGCAAAATCTTCGCCCTGTACATCCTCGTGTTGCCAATGAAGTGCAGATTGAGAGAATAATTGACAGCATCAATGCACCTGGTCCGCTCACTCGATCAAGGGCAACCCAGCTGGCAAATTTCTGTGGGCACTTCGCATTCGTCTCAATAACAGAACCCAAGAAAGTGGAAGAAGCCTTCATGAAACCTGAATGGATTCAAGCTATGCAAGAAGAGCTTCAACAGTTTGAGCTGAATAATGTATGGGAACTGGTTAAGCGTCCTGATCCTCGGAAGCACAACATAATAGGCACAAAATGGATATACCGCAACAAGCAAGATGAGCATGGTCAAGTTGTCAGAAACAAAGCTCGTCTCGTTGCTCAAGGATATACTCAAGTGGAAGGCATTGACTTTGATGAAACATTTGCTCTTGTGGCTAGACTTGAAGCCATACGCATACTGCTGGCCTATGCAAATCATCACAACATACTTCTTTATCAAATGGATGTGAAGAGCGCCTTTCTCAATGGCAAGATTGAAGAAGAAGTGTATGTTGCACAACCACCTGGCTTTGAAGACCCAAAACATCCTGATATGGTATACAAGCTCAACAAGGCACTGTATGGCCTCAAACAAGCCCCTCGGGCCTTGGTATGACACACTCAAATACTTTTGAAGAGCAAAGGCTTCATACCTGGTTCCCTCGACCCACTCTCTTCACGAAAGACATATGATGGTGAACTGTTTGTGTGTCAAATATATGTGGATGACATTATCTTCGGCTGCACCAATCAGAAGTACAGTGAAGAGTTTGGATATATGATGCAAGAAGCAATATCAATGTCCATGATGGGAGAGCTGAAGTTCTTCCTTGGTCTTCAAATACGTCAGCACGCAATGACATCTTTCATATCTCAAGAGAGTATCTCAAAGATTTAAGAAGTTCGGTATGCAAGACTGCAAAGGGTTCACGACACCAATGCCAGCCAAGCATCATCTGGGTCCTGACGACAATGGTAAAGAGTTCGATCAAAAGGTATACCGCTCCATGATTGGTTCTTTGCTTTATCTATGTGCATCTAGGCCAGATATTATGCTTAGTGTTTGCATGTGTGCTCGATTTCAAGCGGCACCAAAGGAGTCGCATCACTTAGCTGTGAAGCGAATTCTTCGATATTTGGCTCACACCCCAACTCAGGATTATGGTATCCAAAGGGCTCAGAGGTTTGATCTGGTTGGATTCTCGGATGCTGATTATGCTGGTGACAAGGTGGATCGCAAGTCTACATCAGGCACATGTCATTTTCTGGGACGATCACTTGTATGTTGGTCTTCAAAGAAGCAGAACTGTGTATCTCTCTCCACTGCTGAATCTGAATACATTGCTGCTGGATCTTGCTGCGCTCAGCTTCTATGGATGAAGCAAACACCTCAAGGACTATGGCATTCATCTTGAAGCAAAGTGCCACTCTACTGCGACAACGAAAGCGCCATCAAGATTGCCAACAACCCAGTTCAGCACTCGAAGACAAAGCACATTGAAATTCGTCATCACTTTCTCAGAGATCATGTTGTGAAGGAAGATATTGATATCATACATGTCAACACTGAAGAGCAATTGGCAGATATCTTCACCAAGCCCTTGGATGAGAAGAGATTTTGCAAGTTACGGTGTGAGCTAAATATCCTGGAATCCTCAAATGTCCTGTGATCAGGCACACATCCTAACCCTTATGCATATTGATGACTTAGATGTGCAACACACGAAGTAAAGTATATCTTCAATCAATGAAGACATACATTCTAAGTGTGAATACATTAATGTGGAATTTGACTTCGGAGCGCCACGATAATTGTGCGCTCGTGTCTGGGTCTAATACTTCCTATACGGTGGGTAACGCCACCACCAAATGTTCTATTTGAAGTGTTTCACTCATGGCGTTACCTTGCTATGTCTTCACATTTGGTTTGGCTTCAATCTCAACTGTTTTCATGATTATCTTCACTATGTTGATTATATATATATACTAGTGTTCTGTCCTCTACAGCATTCACTTATAGCTATGTCTTCTTGTTGAATCTTTTGATCTAAGTGAATGTGATCGGACCCTAACCTCTCGTGCTTTCTATCTCAAACTCTATCTCTCCAAATCATATGCATTCATTGGAAACTATCGAATGT
>NC_053022.1:324533541-324544452 GCF_003073215.2 Triticum urartu
TGTCTTCAATTAAGGACTGAGATCGAGTCATTTCAGCGTCTAACAGGTCATCGCTTTTGTCTAACAGTTTTTGAATATGTTCCATAGCTTTCTGTTGTTCAGTTGCAATTTTAGCAAGTGTTTTGTAGCTGGGTTTGGAACCACAATCAGAGTCATCTTCACTAGATGTTTGATAGTGAGTAGTGCGTGTGTTTACCTTGGCACCGCGTGCCATGAAGCAGTAGGTGGAGCGGAGTAGTCCTTGTCATTTGCATCGGTGTCGGTGATGAAGTCATTGTCTTCAGTGTTGAAGATGGACTTGGCAACGTATGCTGTAGCCAGACTTGCAACGCCAGATCGGACTCCTCCTCAGACTCCACCTCCGCCTCCTCAGAAGCGGACTCCTCCTCTGAATCCATTTCCTTGCCAACAAACGCACGTGCCTTGCCAGATGAGCTCTTCTTGTGTGATGAAGACTTTGAGGAAGACTTGGAAGAAGACTTTGAGTATTTCTTCTTCTTCTTGTCGTCAGAATCATATTCCTTGCTCTTCTTCTTCTTGTTTCTCATTGTCCCACTGCGGACACTCAGAGATGTAGTGACCAGGTTTCTTGCACTTGTGGCATGTTCTCTTCTTGTAGTCATGAGCAGAAGCTTCATCATTCCTTGAGCTGGATCGTGAGGACTTTCTGAAGCCTTTCTTCTTGGTGAATTTCTGGAACTTCTTCACAAGCATAGCAAGCTCCTTTCCAATGTCTTCAGGATCATCAGAACTGCAATCAGATTCTTCTTCAGATGAGGAAACAACTTTTGCCTTCAAAGCACGAGTTCGCCATAGTTGGGACCGTAGATGTCTCTTTTCTCAGAAAGCTGAAACTCATGTGTGTTGAGCCTTTCAAGTATGTCAGACGGATCGAGTGTCTTGAAGTCAGGGCGTTCTTGAATCATCAGGGCTAGGGTGTCAAACGAGCTGTCAAGTGATCTCAGGAGTGTCTTGACGACTTCATGCTTGGTGATCTCAGTAGCGCCGAGGGCTTGAAGCTCATTTGTGATGTCAGTGAGTCGATCAAACGTGAGCTGAACATTCTCATTGTCGTTTCTCTTGAAGCGGTTGAAGAGGTTGCGAAGGACACTGATTCTTTGATCTCTCTGGGTTGAGACGCCTTCGTTGACCTTGGAGAGCCAGTCCCAGACTAGCTTGGATGTTTCCAGAGCACTCACACGGCCATACTGTCCTTTGGTCAGATGACCACAGATGATGTTCTTGGCAGTGGTCCAGTTGAACGAACTTCTTGACATCAGCAGTGACACCTTCACCAGCCTTGGGAACGCCATTCTTGACGACATACCAGAGGTCGACATCAATGGCTTCAAGATGCATGCACATCTTATTCTTCCTAGTAGGGATATTCAGTTCCATCGAAGACTGGGCACGCAGCGGAGACTTTGATTATCCCTGCAGTCGACATAGCTAAAACTCCAGGTGGTTAAACCGAATCACACAGAACAAGGGAGTACCTTGCTCTGATACCAATTGAAAGTGCTAGTGATCGACTAGAGGGTGAATAGGCGATTTTAAAGTCTTCAAAACATGGAAGTTTCGAAGACAAACGATAGAAATAAACCTATTACCATGCAGCGGAAGGTAGACTACACTAAGCAAGCCATAGTCAAGTATTCAATGAAATGAAAGCACAAAGACTAATAGCAGCTAGGCAGTATAGATCAGGATGGAAGATAGTATGAAGCCAATCAGAACAAGCAGTCACACAAGTGAAGACAAATAGATAATGCAAACAGGCAATGACTTCACAAGGACCAATCTGCAAATAAAGAGATGGGAAGGATAGAACCAGTGGCTCGTTGAAGACAATGATTTGTTGGACCAGTTCCAGTTGCTGTGACAACTGTACGTCTGGTTAGGGAGGCTGAGATTCAACTCAGAAGACCGCGTCTTCACCTTATTCCCCTTGAGCTAAGGACACCCAGTCCTCGCCCAATCACTCTGGTAAGTCTTCAAGGTAGACTTCCAAACCTTCACAGACTTCGTTCACCGGCGATCCACAATGACTCTTGGATGCTCAGAACGCGACGCCTAACCGGCTGGAGGATTCACAGTCCTCAAGTGTAATAAGTCTTCAGATCACACAGACAAGAGACTTAAGTGATGCCTAACACTCTTTGGCTCTGGGTGTTTAGGGCTTTATCCTCTCAAGGAATTCTCTCTCAAAGGCTTCGAGGTGGGTTGCTCTCAAACGACAAAAGCCGTGCACTAACTCTGAGCAGCCAACCAATTTATGGTGTAGGGGGTGGGCTATTTATAGCCACTAGGCAACCCGACCTGATTTGTCCGAAATGACCCTGGGTCACTAAGGAACTGACACGTGTTCCAACGGTCAGATTTCAAACACACACGGCAACTTTACTTGAGCTACAAGCAAAGCTGACTTATCCAGCTCTGGATAAGATTTGCTCTCATTGTCTTCGCTCGAAGACATAGGATTTTGGTTAAGCATCACTTCAGTCATTCTGACTGGTTCACTTGGACCCCACTTAACAGTACGGTGGTTCCTATGACTCAACAAAGAAGAAAAAGAATGACAACAACTAAGTCTTCACGCTCCATAGTCTTCACGCGATGTCTTCTCTTGTCATAGTCTTCAATGTGAATGTCTTCACATACCACCTTTGACTTCAATGTCTTCATACATTTTTAGGGGTCATCTCTGTAGGAAAACCGAATCAATGAGGGACTTCTACCTGTGTTATCCTGCAATTCTCACAAACACATTAGTCCCTCAACTAGGTTTGTCGTCAATACTCCAAAACCAACTAGGGGTGCACTAGATGCACTTACAATCTCCCCCTTTCTGGTGATTGATGACAAACTGGTTGAAGTTTTCAATGGGGATAAAAAAGTATGTGAAATTGTAAAGGATTTAAGTATTGTCTTCGTAAGTAGCAGGAAGGCTCCCCCTGAAGATGTGCATATAAGTATTTTGCTTTTGAATGCAAATTCTCATGGCAGGTTGTACTTGCGGAGCTCCTCTTCTACTTATGAAGACAATTCGTCATGCATGAAAGGATATATCGAAGATAATGACATGCATAATGAAAAATGGACATCTGCAAAATGACTTCGTGCGGAATTTATCATCGCACATGCGGAATTTATCATCGCATCACATAGTGTCGAAAAGGTAGCAGACGACCATCAAGTTTAAGTGTTACAACTCGAAAACGAACCAAATGTATCAAAAGCGAGAGTTGTAAACACTTGGCAAAAATATAGCAACCACCATATGGACCCGCTTGAAAACTATCAACTCATATGCTTCACCCCCTTTTGTCAGTAAGGACCAAAAAGGTTTGAAGACATAGAGCTTCTACTCGTTCCCAGAGGGAGTAGGTGAAGCAGCAGGGTCGTCGTTGGCGTTTGGCGGTGCAGAAGAACTCGGCACAGTGTCGATATGTGGCGATGCAGATGTTGGAGAAGTCACATCATCTTCATCCTCGATGACTCTGGCATTTACAGTAGCCGCTGAAGAGGAGTATTCAGAGTCTTCAAGAGATGGAGTCCGTCGCAGAACTGCATTCCTTGGAGGCGTTGAATCAAACTTATATCTCTCAGTGAAGCCATCCGCTCTTAAATCATCTTCAGAGCACAGAAGTGTCAGACTCTTCCAAGATCACAGGCTTCATGGGAGACAAATGCGTTCTTGGTGGCAAGATTACGAATGCGATTGACATCCACCAAGAGACTATGCATTTGACGCTTCAGCCAGTCATGATGCTTATCTTGCTTTTGATGAAGTGCGACAAGAAGTTCTCGGTCATTTAGAACGCTTCCGAGGCCTTTGAGCAATAGTGCTTTCTGTGTTGGCTTGAAGAGGGGCACGAGTATTGCCTGCCAATGGATAAACACGAGTGATAGCATTGGGCACATAATGACTTGGAATAGGCTGAGTGAAGCTTTGATGGTCTGCATTGAAGACATAGAGGCTCCTTTGCAGGGTCAGGGTAAATGGCATCAACAGACAGATTGACCTCGGAAAAGACAAGATGGTTTCGTGCAGAGGGCTGATAGTTGATTGCAGAGTGAAGATTGATGAGGCGCATGACCCATGGAGCATAGAACTTCAGTCCAAAGATGTCTGAGCCTGATGCTGCCAGTTACGAATGAAGAAATCTTGTGCATTGAAGCTCTTGCCATTGAGAATATAGAAGACCAATGTCTTCATTGTACCTTCAAGTTTTGCAGCTGGAGAATGTCCTTTGATAGGCCAGAAGAGTTCGCCGTATGATGTGGTAGATGGTGCGTGGCAGATACTCAAGGTCTTCAACAAAGAACGCCTTGGATATTCAGCATCTGGAGGCAAAGGCTTCATCATACTGAGCATCTGGCTCTGTTGGCTCGGGCTTCTGAAAATTGCTCTCCAAAGCATCACGGTGAAGCCTAACAACCCGGAGTCAACAGATTCGCCTTGGATGGAGGAAGCCGAGTTGAGCTCATCGCGAATGTATCCAAGCTTCTGGCTTCATGGATGGACATGCCTTGTCATGACTACTCAAGACCCAGAGTCTTGAGATCCGACTGTCTTGGAGTCCGCGCGTATGTTGTAAGCATTACATACATACAAATTTTGTACATCTGAACACTACAAAAAAAAACACTTCCGTGATGATATGTTTGTCACAGTAGGTCGCTTTTTCATGCATGTACATCCATGACAAATTTATGACAGAATCAAGATAGTCATACCTGTGCTGTCGTAGAAGTGTTCCATGACATTACCAAAATTATCATCACGGAAGTGTCCACTTCCATGACGATAAATCGCGCGTCACAGAAGTGCTTTCGTCAAGGGTGACCGACACGTGGCATCCACCGTAACGGCGTTAAGCTATCGGGTCGGTTTTGGATCCAATAACCCGTTAACAGCCCGACCAATGGGGATTTTCACATGTAAAATTCTCATTGGCGAGGAACCGTGTCACTCCTCGTCGGGACAGATGTCATCCACTCACTGGACAGAAGGCGCCTATGATACGTCGACACGTGGCACGGCCCAACAAGTTTAAATGGGCCGGCCCAACTAGAGGCCCACAAGATTTTGCGGACCATAATGGGCCGGCCCAGCTAAAGGCCCACGAGATTTTGCGGACCATAATGGGCTGGCCCAGCTAAAGGCCCACAAGATTTTGCGGGCCATAATGGGCCGGCCCAGGTAAAGGCCCACAAGATTTTTGTGTGCCATAATGGGCCCAGGTAAAGGCCCACAAGATTCTTGCGGATCATAATGGGCCGGCCCAGCTAAAGGCCCACGAGATTTCGCCGACATTAATGGCCCAGCTGTAGGCCCACAAGATTTTGAGGACCCTAGTAGGCCGGCCCATTAACTGGCTGCCATGTTTTGGGCCAAATGCCGGCCCATATTTGATCTGGTCCATTAATGCCTGCCACGCTCCGGGCCTAATAGTGAGATCTTCATACCTATCGCCAAGCTTGCCTTCCACGCCAAGGAAAGTCCCTTCCGGACACGGACGAAGTCTTCAATCTTGTATCTTCATAGTCCAGGAGTCCTGGCTGAAGGTATAGTCCGGCTATCCGAACACCCCTAATCTAGGACTCCCTCAGTAGCCCCTGAACCAGGCTTCAATGACGACGAGTCCGGCGCGCAGATTGTCTTCGGCATTGCAAGGCGGGTTCCTCCTCCAAGTACTTCATAGAAGATTTTGAACACAAAGATAGTGTCCCGGCTCTGCAAAATAAGTTTCCACATATTGCCATAGAGAGAATAATATTTACACAAATCTAATCTGCTGACGTATTCCGTAGTGACACACCACGGCCAAGCCTTTATCCGAGTCGTTTCATTATCCCACCTCAGCGCGTCATGCGAGGCGGTTTCCTTGGCACGTCTTGTTAAAGCAGAGATCGTGTCCCCTTATTCCGGGATTCTCATCAATACGGGCGTGGGTAACCCAACCGCGCCATTGATTACGGCGCTTGGAGATAAGCGAGTTTTACCAGGCTGGTGGGGACACGTAGTTGCGTCCACCCATATAAGGGGATAAGGATCCACCTTTTCACCTACGCCTTCTTCCTCCTTTGCCTATCCATCTTGCGCACTCGAGCTCCAGCGCCCAAGTCCGCACTCCCACCTCAACCTTCTCCAGCCATGTCCGGAGCGGGAGGCAAGTGGATGGTCTCCTCCGTCACGGAGGGACACATCAAAAAGCTGAGGAAGGCCGGATACTCTAACGACATCGCGCACCGGCTCCCCGAAAAGGGGCAGCTCATCCCCACCCCTAGGCCCCATGATAGGGTGGTGTATTCCTCCCCCATTTCCTCCGCGGACTGGGCTTCCCTCTGCATCCACTTTGTCCGGGGGCTCATGTTCTACTACGGCCTGGATTTCCACGATCTGGCCCCGAACTTCGTCCTCAACATCTCGGCGTTTATCGTCGTGTGCGAGGCTTCCTCCGCATCCGCCCCCATTTCGGCCTATGGCTCAAGACTTTCAACGTCAAGCCGAAGGTGGTGCGCGGCAACCAGGCGGAGTGCGGAGGCGCCATGGTGGGCAAGATGGCCAACGTCTATGGCTCGAGGGCTCCTTTGTGGAGACCCTGAAGGGGTGGCAATCGGGGTGGTTTTACATCACCGAGCCGCGCGACGCCGAATGGGTCGCACCCCCTGAGTTTCGATCCGGACCCCCTACGCGGCTCACCTCCTGGAAGGAGACGGGCCTGTCGTGGGGTAAAAAAGGAGAGCTGACCGGACTCCAAACATGCATCCAAACCCTGGTGGACAAGAAGCTCAAACTTGTCAACGTAGTCCAGGTTATGCTCATCCGCCTGATCCTCCCGTGTCAACAACGGGCTTTCAACCTGTGGGAGTTCGACCCGGCGGCACCAAACTCTGAGCAGGCTCTTCGACACAACGTACGAAGATGCCTGGAAGGTGCTTTTCAAGGGCGCCGAGGCCCGCATCCGCTACCGAGGATCGCGGATTCAGTGCGCAGCGTCACGCTCTCGCGGTAAGCTGTTTTTTCCTTTTACAGGGTATCAGTTTTTCATAGTTTGACTCCATGCGGGATCTAAGCTCCCTTACCTTTGACAGGATTGGCAGGTGACGTCCGGACAGATCAACTGTCCGGCTCCTTTGCCCGAAGGCCCAGCGGACGCTCGCTTGGCGAAGCTGCTGGTTCCGGCACCCTATGTGGTGCCGGAGAAGAAGGCCGCGAAAAAGGCCACGGGGACTCGAAAGAGTGCCCGGCGGAGGTGTCGGATCCATCATCCGACGGTTCCGAGGCGCATTCCTCCCGTGAAGACGAGGAGGAAGAAGAAGAGACCTCTCCCCCTCCAGCGGGAGGAGAGAAGAAAAGGAAGGCCGCCCTCTCTGGGGAGGCCGGAGGGTCCAAGAAGGGGAAAACCCTTCCTCCGGACTACTCCACCGACGCCGACGGCGGAGAGGAGTGGCCACCAGGGCCAAGCCCCTGGCGAAATCGTAAGTATCCGGATACCAAGTAATTCATAGTATTCGTTTATTGCACAGCTTTCCCTTATGTCGAATATGTTTATGCAGCCCACCCAAAGACCGGCTCGACGCGTCGTCGAGCGGCTCACTGGACTCGTCGGATGTGAACTCGCTTCCGACGGCTTCCTCCCCCCGCCCTACGGACGACACCGAAGTGTTGTCCCAACAGGTTCCAAGCCGGGAGGAGGTGGTCCTGGAGGCACCGCAAGGCGACCTCCCGGACTCCAGGAGTAAAGGGGATGAAACCCCCCAGGGCTCCAAGTCCGGCTCTAGGCCGGACACCGCTCCGGAACCTTCAAAGGTTCCAGAGTCCGGCGGGGGACCTCCTTCCAAGAGGAGCAAGTCCACCGTGCCGGCCCCCGTCCAACCGGAGGCGCCGGACAATATGTTGGAGGCGCTCCAAGGCGCCTCCATCGACGAGGAGCACCGCACTATTATGAGTGCGGTGGTCCAGAAGGTTCAGTCCGCCAAGAGCGGACTGACTGAAGCTTGTACTAGCCTTTTGACAGGCTTTGAGGTAAGTAAAATGTGTAAATAGTAGTACCGCATAGACAGTAGCCCCTGATGCTCTGTTGGGCGTTCGTGAAGAAAAGCCGAATAGAGGATCAAAAATTCGCAGGAGTCTAAAAAAGGAGTCAATATGCGTATGCAGGCTTCTCTGCTGGCGTCCGCCGCACTGACTGCGAAGTGGACACGCTAAAGCAGAAGCCTCGAGCAGTCCGAGCAAGAGCTCGGGCGTGCCAAGAAGCAGCTCGAGGACAAGGAAGGTAAGAAATACCTTGTTTAAATATATATAAAAAAGTGCAATTGCAAAAAATGACAGGATTATCGTGGCTATTGTAGGGGCCACGTCTGAGGTGGCGACCCTTAAGCAAGCGCTGGTCGAGGCCGAGAAGAGGGCGGCCACGGAGCGCACCGAGCGGGAGAAGTATGAGGCCCAGGTTGGCAAGGTGCGGCAAGAGCTCCAGGCTCTCATGAAAACATGAAGTTGGCTTGAACTCGATCCGAGCTCGAGATGCTAGCAGGTCGACGAGCGTTTCGCTGGAGCTGCGCGAGCCAAGCTTAATTCGAAAACTCCAAGGCTGCCAAGAGCCAAATATCAGAAGACCCTCCAGAAGTTGGGATTGTTAGGTGAACAGAATAGAAAGCGCCAGGGTAAAAGCATCCTTATTATGCAAAGCAACAATAGGACGTGAATTTACTGTACTACCGCCGAACCGGGTGGGAGGCTCATCCACAGCCAATCACGCTAGGAGTCTTCCCCGAAGTATCGTCCACGAAGATGCGCAAAACGCTATTTATCCGAGCCGATGAGGAGAGTGTATCCGATGCCGCCGCATTCTATCGAGCCGAGGAGGGCAGACTCACAGAGAATGTTCTGGTCTCAGTATGCTGAGGCCGGACACCCCGTGCCCCTGAGACCAGCTGAAGCAACTGGTCGAGCTCCACAAGGTGGCCGAACAGGCCATGAAGGGCCTCCTAGTTCGGCTGTGGCCTGGAGAGGCTCTGCCTGGGAGCTATTTCGGGCTGGTGCGGCGGCTGGTGGAGGCCTGTCCAAGGCTCGAAGTCATCAAGCGCTCCGTCTGCATATGAAGGTGCCCGTAGGGCCTTGCCCGTGCTAAGGTGCACTGGGGCAGCTGGATGCTGAGAAGCTTGTGAAGGACGGGCCACCGCCGGGGAAAGAGCATCGCAAGCCCGAGAATTACTATAAGGATGTTCTGAAGGGTGCCTGCCTTGTGGCGGATGGGATGATGTTCTAGGGATGTAATTTTTGAGTGAAACTTGCTCGTTTTGTCCTGTGCGCTGAAAACTTGTTCATATGCGCTAAGCAATGCTGTTTGGAATTTAAAATATTACCTTCTGTGCGGCTGTTTATCAATTCTAGAGAGATGGCAAGTCGTCGGCTTCTGCCCCCATGCCGCTAGTGCTGGGGTGTTCGGGGATAAACCTGAGCGCTCTTTTTCCCATGTTTGGGTCCTTCGAGGGAGGCGCTCAGCCCAACGAACAAGGCAATCGGACTATAATGCGTGAACACTCTCACTTAGCCATAGAATTCTATAATTTTAAATTTCAGCGAAGCCCCTAGGTATTCGGAAGACCGAGTTCGGGCGCTATCCATGCCTTGGCCGGACAGAGCCGACTCCTCGCTCTAAGCGCATAAGTCTTTAGGGACTCGAAAAAAACCTCTGAACAGCGACCAGCTCTCGCTTCATCATGACAGTCAGTTTTAGCTTTCTCTACTGAGGTGCTCGCCCAGCTCAACTGGGGCACAATCGCAGTAGTTCTCCTAGTGCTACCTTAGCCGATATAGCGGAACGTAAGGTACCCAAAACATAGGAGCCGGGCAAACCCAACTATTGACCCAAAACATGATTCGGAGCCGATGCATATAATGCTATAAGTTCGGGGTGCCGCACTTGTGAAAGTGTTCAGACTTCTCACACCATATTGTGGGGTACTTAAGCCCCTGGCGTTTTGGCCGTACCAAAGTGTACGGGTGCAACATGTCATTAATGACATATATATAAAAAAGAGTAATGCAAAATAGACAAAAGCTATGCATTGTTTATTAAAAATGCTGCGATCAAAGCAGAACGATACAATAATGCGATAAACAAAAAGTTGGACTATTTAACATGTCTGCTCCAGGGGCAAGCTGCGGAATAGTATGCGAAACAGGTATACTGCTCGTGATAGAGACCACCTGGAGTTTCGTAATGCGGCATGGCTTGTCTGCTTCCCTGGTTCTTGCATCGTTTGTGCGGCAATTGAACTGCCGAACAGGCCTTCCGAAGAGTAGAGTCCTGGAAGTAAGAGAAAAGTAAAAAAAATCGGCAGCCCCTGGTGCGGTTTAAGCCGTGTTTTGGGCGTGCCGTGATGGTGCCCCTCCCCCTATGCCCATGGTATTTCTAGAGCGTAGTTATGTACGCGAAGTACTGGCATCGCCTTTTTGCGAGGGTTGGGGTTGGGGCCGCATTGCTACGCCTGCTCGGAACGTGCCAGGCGGTCTTGTTGTAGGTTACTCCGGGCGCGCTTGACGGTGTCCGGTCGTTTAGGCCGGACTGGAGAACTGCCTGGAGAGGCTGCTTTGTACTTCCGCTGCAAGGGCCGCCGTGTGCTCCTCCGTTATGGAGGCGTTCGGTGTTTCCATTGACCATAATTACTCCTCGAGGGCCTGGCATCTTGAGCTTAAGGTATGCGTAATGCGGTACCGCATTGAACTTGGCAATGCGGTTCGCCCGAGCAGTGCGTGATAGCCACTGCGAAACGGGACTATGTCGAAGATTAACTCCTCGCTTCGGAAATTATCCGGAGATCCGAAGACCACTTCAAGTGTGACTGAGCCTGTACAGTTGGCCTCTACACCTGGTATTACGCCTTTAAAGGTCGTGT
>NC_053022.1:324545452-324625468 GCF_003073215.2 Triticum urartu
TTCACACGTGGACAATATGCAAGAGCTTGTGTGTCTTTTCATTGATAGAAGAAGTTAGAGGGTTTTACACAGCATAAAGGAAACACATTGGATAATAGACGCACACTAAGCATGAGTCCAGTGTCTCCAGCAGTAGAGTAGAGGGTTGCTCAGCCCAATGAACCAATGGTCTACATCCCCGACAACATGCGATCTAACCCATGAGCGCTGGTCCTAGCCCAAACCCATGTGTTGTCGTGGATAGCTTGCACCAGGCGAGTTATGGTGGGTCGCACGCCATCAAAGATGCAGCTGTTTCGGTTCTTCCATATCGACTATGAGGTGAGGATGATGATGGAGGTGGTCCCACATTTAAGTGATGCCTGCGAGTGTGATGAGTCCAATTTACATGATAATTTCAGTTGTTATTTGGTACTTTTATAACAGGCTTTGCGGGAATTTTACCTCGTACGCGCACTTCTTTTTATTAATTTTCTGCAGGAAACATTTTTAGAGAAAATAAATACTTGTGGAAGGAATCCCAGGAAATAAGATGAAATCATGTTATTTATTGTGATAATTTTCTACCATAAAAAAAATAAAGAAAAAGGACCAACGAAGAAGCGTCGGGGCTGCTCCAGAGTAAAAGACGACCAACCATGCGACCGCGAGGGTTCATATGAGCGGTCGTATGGAGTGCCAGGAAGACCGCCTCGTCAACTATTTTCACCCCATGGAACCGGATCACAGAATAGACGCCCAGAGACACGAGAAACTCATCCAGAAGGAGGAACCCTATCCTCTCAATCGATTCGGAGGGGGAACTTCTCAAGGAGGAGATCGCCGTCTTCATCACCATCCACAAGGAGGGCTTCAACATCATCACCACTGTCATCATCATCCACATCCTCTTCATTGTAACTCATCAAGAACCCTAGTGGATTTACTTGAGTGTTACATCTGTAATCCCTTCATGTTCACCATTATCATTTGTATGATGTTTGTACCCTCCATGTGTGAGTAGTTCCTCTAGTTCTCGAGGATAGGGATGAACCATGGCGTGTAATAGATTGTTTGGTACTAGGATTTAATATCATCTTTGCATGTTTATGTTAATGATATTCTTGATGTTGGGTGAAGTCGATCATCCAATGTATGCCAGTTTTGGATGGAAGGTTATTACTGTTGGCAGACCGGCTGGTTGTGGAGGTAGGTGGCGTGACAGGATGTATCTCCCTTCGTCCCAGACAGTTGCAGCAGGGGGTAAAACAAAGACCACCTATAGGTTGCATCCACATGGACCTATTTCCCCTTAATCACACTTTGGTAACTAGAGCAGGGAAGAACTATGGTGGCGTATGTAATACGAGGCTGCGAGTGTATGCATGTATATGTACCAGATCTGCCCACATATATAAATATGCAAAGTGGCTTAGGAATCCGACGTAGCATTGTGTTTAGGCACCACTATAGATGCATGCTAGTGGGGACTCCGGACTTCCTGGGAACGCCTTCATCTCATTGGTTTCAACGCTCTTTTGTGCAGCATTTGTTATTTGGGTTTTCTATTTCTGTGCCTGTAGTTGGTTTGTTGTGCTTAGTTTTTCCCTTGGCAACTAACGTTGCTCACTTTTGCCCTCCCTACTCCACCAGGTGCTCACAAAAGCCCAAATAGAGCACTTCTGTCTGGTCAAAGTCTCTTTGTCTGTTACCTCCTGACTAGTGGGGTCGCTCCACTCTCTCTCACCACAGTGGGTCGCGGTAGGGGTCGAGGCAACTTATGACTAGTGGGGCCGCATAATATCCTCACAGGTGGGTCGCTCCACTCTCTCTCACCACAGTGTTGACTAGAATCCTGGCATGTGGGACGACACAACTTATGACATGTGGGGCCGCTTGATACCCTGGCAGGTGGGGTATGGCTAGTCTCTCCCCATTGTGTTGACGCGGTAAGATCCTAACTTGTGGGGCCGATGCAACTTATGACAGGTGGGGTATATTCTCTCTATATCATTTGTCAACGGTCGATCGCACACAGCCCTGAGCACTGCTACTTCTTAAGCATGCGTTGTTTTTTCCCTTGAAGAGGAAAGGGTGATACAACAAAGTAGAGATAAGTATTTCCCTCAGTTAGAGAACCAATGTATCAATCCAGTAGGAGACAACGCACAAATCACCAATACCTGCACAAACAATCAAACAACTTGTACCCAACGCGATAAAGGGGTTGTCAATCCCTTCACGGTCACTAGCAAAAGTGGGATCTGATAGAGATAGATGAAACTAAACAAAAGATAAAGTAAATATTTTTTTTGGTTTTTGTGGTTTATAGATCAGAAAGTAAAAGATTGCAAAATAGTAGATCAGAAACTAATATGACGGAAATAGACCCAGGGGCCATAGGTTTCACTAGAGGCTTCTCTCAAGATAGCAAATATTACGGTCGGTGAACAAATTACCGTCGAGCAATTGATAGAAAAGCGCAAAGTTATGACGATATCTAAGGCAACGATTATGAAATATAGGCACCAGGTCTGTGTCAAGTAGACCGAAATGATTCTGCATCTACTACTATTAATCCATACATCGGCCGACTCCTGCCTGCATCTAGGCTATTTTTTAAAAAATAATACATTATTTTTATTAATTTTCATAAATATTACGCTGGATAAAAGAATTTCAAAAATAATACACCGTCGGCCCGCTGCAGGCCGACTGGGCCTAGTCGGCCCACAGCAGGCCGATTGGATTCCAGTCGGCCTACAGCTGGCCGACTGGCCCACTGTGGGCTGATTGCGTCCTATCGGCCTGCTGTGGGCCGACTGGAGCTAATTGGCTCGCTGTGGGCTAATTGTTTTTGCAAAAAAGTAGGCATAAAAAATATATGTTTTAAAAAAATGTTAATCATGTAATTAAAAAATGTTAAACGTGTATAAAAAAATGTTACTGATGTATACAAAAAATGTACAATATATATGAAAAAGTTGACATAAAAAATATGTTTTAAAAAGTGTTAAGCATGTATTTAAAAATTGATAAATGTGTGTATAAAAATGTTCCTTATTTATACAAAAAATATAGAATGTGTATGATAAAAAGTTGACACCAAAAAAATATGTTTGAAAAGTTGACATTTTTTCAAATACATGATTAAAAATTGTTAATGTGTGTATAAAAATTGTTTCTTATCTATACAAAAAATATAGAATGTGTATGAAAAAAAGTTGACACCAAAAAATATGTTTGAAAAAATGTTCCAGTTCCATACAAAAAGTGCAACCAACCATACTTAGGTCTGTGATGCTCCCATACCGGATCCGGAGCTGGAACATTTTTTTATACACGTTTAACCTTTCATTCCAATACATGAAACATTTTTGTGTACTCGTTGAACATTTTTTCAAATACATGATTAACATTTTTTTCAAACATATTTTTTGGTGTCAACTTCTTTTCATACACATTCTATATTTTTTGTATAGATAAGGAACATTTTTTCAAATACATGATTAACATTTTTTTCAAACATATTTTTTTGGTGTCAAATTTTTTTCATACATATTCTATATTTTTTGTATAAATAAGGAATATTTTTATACACACATTTAACAATTTTTAAATACATGCTTAACACTTTTTAAAACATATTTTTTAGTCAACTTTTTTGCATATATATTGTACATTTTTGTATACATCAGGAACATTTTTTTATACACGTTTAACATTTTTTAATTACATAATTAACATTTTTTTAAACATATATTTTTTATGCTTGCTTTTTTTTGCAAAAACAATTAGCCCACAGCGAGCCAATTAGCTCCAGTCGGCCCACAGTGGGCCGACAGGATGCAATCAGCCCACAGTGGGCCGACAGGGGACAGTCGGCCAGCTGTAGGCCGACTGGAATCCAATCGGCCTGCTGTGGGCCGACTAGGCCCAGTCGGCCTGCAGCGGGCCGATTGTGTATTATTTTTGAAATTTTTTTATCCCGCGTAATATTTATGAAAATTAATAAAAAGAATGTATTATTTTAAAAAAATTAGCTGCATCTAGAGTATTAAGTTCATGAATAACTCTAGAGCAATGAATTAAGTAAGATGACATGATGTAGAGGAATAAACTCAAGCAATATGATGTAAACCCCATCTTTTTATCCTCGATGGCAGTAATATAATACGTGCCTTGCTGCCCCTACTGTCACTGGGAAAGGACACAACAAGATTGAACCCAAAGCTAAGCACTTCTCCCATTGCAAGAAAAACCAATCTAGTTGGCCAAACCAAACCGATAGTTCGAATAGAATTACAAAGATATCAAATCATGCATAAAAGAATTTAGAGAAGATTCAAATAATATTCATAGATAAGCTAATCAGAAATCCACAATTCATGGGATCTCAACAAACACACCGCAAAAGAAGATTACATCGGATAGATCTCCAAGAACATCGAGGAGAACATGGTATTGAGAATCAAAGAGAGAGAAGAAGCCATCTAGCTACTAGCTATGGACCCATAGGTCTGAGGTAAACTACTCACGCTTCATCGAAAGGGCAATAGAGTTGATGTAGAAGCCCTCCGTGATCGAATCCCCCTCCGACAGGATGCCGGAAAAGGCCCCTAGATGGGATCTCACGGGAACAGAAGGTTGCGGCGGTGGAAAAGTGTTTTCGTGGATGCTTCTGGTGGTTTGGGAATATATGTGAATATATAGGAGGAAGATCTAGGTCAGGGGTCATCGAGGGGCCCACAAGGTAGGGGGGCGCGCCCTACCCCCCTGAGAGCGCCCTCCACCCTTGTGGCCGCCTCGTGGCTCTTCCAACTTGCACTCCAAGTCTCTTGGGTTTCTTCTGGTCCAAGGAAAATCATCGCGAAGGTTTTATTCCATTTGGACTCAGTTTGGTATTCCTTTTCTACGAAGCTCAAAAACAAGAAAAACAAAACAAAAACTAGCACTGGGCTCTAAGTTAATAGGTTAGTCCCAAAAATAATATAAAATAGCATATTAATGCATGTAAAACATCCAAAACAGATAATATAATAGCATGGAATAATAAAAAATTATAGATACGTTGGAGACGTATCAAGCATCCCCAAGATTAATTCCTGCTCATCCTCGAGTAGGTAAATGGTAAAACATAATTTTTGATGTGGAATGCTACCTGACATATTTATCCATGTATTTTTTATTTATTGTGGCATGAATGTTCAGATCCATAAGATTCAAAACAAAAATTTAATATTGACATAAGAACAATAATACTTCAAGCATACTAACAAGGAATTATGTATTCTCAAAATAACATGGCCAAAGAAAGCTTATCCCTACAAAATCATATAGTCTGGCTATGCTCCGTCTTCATCACACAGAATATTCAAATCATGCACAACCCCGATGACAAGCCAAGCAATTGTTTCATACTTTTGGTGTTCTCAAACCTTTTCAACTTTCACGCAATACATGAGCGTGAGCCATGGACATAACACTATAGGTGGAATAGAATATGGTGGTTGTGGAGAAGACAAAAAGAAGGAGATAGTCTCACATCAACTAGGCTTATCAACGGGCTATGGAGATGCCCATCAATAGATATCAATGTGAGTGAGTAGGGATTGCCATGCAACAGATGCACTAGAGCTATAAGTGTATGAATGCTCAAAAAGAAAACTAAGTGCGTGTGCATCCAACTTGCTTGCTCATGAAGACCTAGGGCAATTTGAGGAAGCCCATCATTGGAATATACAAGCCAAGTTCTATAATGAAAAATTCCCACTAGTATATGAAAGTGACAATATAGGAGACTCTCTATCATGAAGATCATGGTGCTACTTTGAAGCACAAGTGTGGAAAAAGGATAGTAACATTGCCCCTTCTCTCCTTTTCTCTCCTTTTTCTCTTTTTTTTTGTTTGGCTTCTTTGGCCTCCCTTTTATTTTTATTTTCTCACATGGGTTAATGCTCTAATAATGAAGGTCATCACACTTTTATTTACTTATAACTCAAGAATTACAACTTGATACTTAGAACAAAATATGACTCTATATGAATGCCTTCGGCGGTGTTCCGGGACGTGCAATGACTCAAGAGCGACATGTATGAAAGAATTATGAATGGTGGCTTTGCCACAAATACGATGTCAACTACATGATCATGCAAAGCAATATGACAATGATGGAACGTGTCATAATAAAATGGAACGATGAAAAGTTGCATGGCAATATATCTCGGAATGGCTATGGAAATGCCATAATAGGTAGGTATGGTGGCTGTTTTGAGGAATGTATATGGTGGGTGTATGGTAACGGCGAAAGTTGTGCGGTACTAGAGAGGCTAGCAATGGTGGAAGGGTGAGTGCATATAATCCATGGACTCAACATTAGTCATAAAGGACTCACATACTTATTGCAAAATCTATTAGTCATCGAAACAAAGTACTACACGCATGCTCCTAGGGGGATAGATTGGTAGGAAAAGACCATCACTTGTCCCCGACCTCCACTCATAAGGAAGACAATCAAAAAATACCTCATGCTCCAACTTCGTTACATAACGGTTCAACCATACGTGCATGCTACGGGAATCACAAACCTTAACACAAGTATTTCTCAAATTCACAATTACTCACTAGCATGACTCTAATATCACCATCTATATCTCAAAACAATCATAAGGAATCAAACTTCTCATAGTATTCAATGCACTTTATATGAAAGTTTTTATTATCCCTCTTGGATGTCTATCATATTAGGACTAAATTCATACCAAAGCAAATTACCATGCTGTTAGAGACTCTCAAAATAATATAAGTGAAGCATGAGAGTTCAATAATTTCTACAAAATAAAGCCACATCGTGCTCTAAAAAGATATAAGTGAAGCACTAGAGCAAAATTGCCTAGCTCAAAAGATATAAGTGAAGCACATAGAGTATTCTAATAAATCACGATTCATGCGTGTCCCTCTCAAAATGTGTGTACAACAAGTATGATTGTGGCAAACTAGAAAGTAAAGACTCATATCATACAAGACGCTCCAAGCAAAACACATATCATGTGGTGAATTAAAAATATAGCCTCAAGTAAAGTTACCGATAGATGAAGACGAAAGAGGGATGCCTTCCCGGGGCATCCCCAAGCTTAGGCTCTTACCACTCCTTATTCCATAGTCCATAAAATCCTTACCCAAAACTTGAAAACTTGACAACAGAAAACTCAACAGATCTCATAAGCTCCGTTAGTATAAGAAAATAAATCACCACTTTTGGTACTGCTGTGAACTCATACTTTGTTTATATTGGTGTAACATATACTCTATTCCAACTTTTCCATGGTTCATACCCCTCGATACTACCCATAGATTCATCATATAAGCAAACAACACATAGAAAATAGAATTTGTCAAAAACAGAACAGTCTGTAGTAATTTGTAACTCTCGAGTAATTCTGTAACTTCACAAATTCTGAAAAATTAGGACAACCTGGGAAATTTGTTTATTAATCTTCTACAAAAAGAATCAGTATTTTATCATGTTTATGTTAAAAGTGAGAATTATTTTCCTGGGCGCAAAAGTTTCTGTTTTTCAGCAAGATCAAATCAACTATCATCGTAAGCCATCCCAAAGGTCTTACTTGCCACAAACACTAGTTAAAACACAAACCACATCAAAGATGCAGCTGTTTTGGTTCTTCCATATCGACTATGAGGTGAGGATGATGATGGAGGTGGTCCCACATTTAAGTGATGCCTGCGAGTGTGATGAGTCCAATTTACATGATAATTTCAGTTGTTATTTGGTACTTTTATAACAGGCTTTGCGGGAATTTTACCTCGTACGCGCACTTCTTTTTATTAATTTTCTGCAGGAAACATTTTTAGAGAAAATAAATACTTGTGGAAGGAATCCCAGGAAATAAGATGAAATCATGTTATTTATTGTGATAATTTTCTACCATAAAAAAAATAAAGAAAAAGGACCAACGAAGAAGCGTCGGGGCTGCTCCAGAGTAAAAGACGACCAACCATGCGACCGCGAGGGTTCATATGAGCGGTCGTATGGAGTGCCAGGAAGACCGCCTCGTCAACTATTTTCACCCCATGGAACCGGATCACAGAATAGACGCCCAGAGACACGAGAAACTCATCCAGAAGGAGGAACCCTATCCTCTCAATCGATTCGGAGGGGGAACTTCTCAAGGAGGAGATCGCCGTCTTCATCACCATCCACAAGGAGGGCTTCAACATCATCACCACTGTCATCATCATCCACATCCTCTTCATTGTAACTCATCAAGAACCCTAGTGGATTTACTTGAGTGTTACATCTGTAATCCCTTCATGTTCACCATTATCATTTGTATGATGTTTGTACCCTCCATGTGTGAGTAGTTCCTCTAGTTCTCGAGGATAGGGATGAACCATGGCGTGTAATAGATTGTTTGGTACTAGGATTTAATATCATCTTTGCATGTTTATGTTAATGATATTCTTGATGTTGGGTGAAGTCGATCATCCAATGTATGCCAGTTTTGGATGGAAGGTTATTACTGTTGGCAGACCGGCTGGTTGTGGAGGTAGGTGGCGTGACAGGATGTATCTCCCTTCGTCCCAGACAGTTGCAGCAGGGGGTAAAACAAAGACCACCTATAGGTTGCATCCACATGGACCTATTTCCCCTTAATCACACTTTGGTAACTAGAGCAGGGAAGAACTATGGTGGCGTATGTAATACGAGGCTGCGAGTGTATGCATGTATATGTACCAGATCTGCCCACATATATAAATATGCAAAGTGGCTTAGGAATCCGACGTAGCATTGTGTTTAGGCACCACTATAGATGCATGCTAGTGGGGACTCCGGACTTCCTGGGAACGCCTTCATCTCATTGGTTTCAACGCTCTTTTGTGCAGCATTTGTTATTTGGGTTTTCTATTTCTGTGCCTGTAGTTGGTTTGTTGTGCTTAGTTTTTCCCTTGGCAACTAACGTTGCTCACTTTTGCCCTCCCTACTCCACCAGGTGCTCACAAAAGCCCAAATAGAGCACTTCTGTCTGGTCAAAGTCTCTTTGTCTGTTACCTCCTGACTAGTGGGGTCGCTCCACTCTCTCTCACCACAGTGGGTCGCGGTAGGGGTCGAGGCAACTTATGACTAGTGGGGCCGCATAATATCCTCACAGGTGGGTCGCTCCACTCTCTCTCACCACAGTGTTGACTAGAATCCTGGCATGTGGGACGACACAACTTATGACATGTGGGGCCGCTTGATACCCTGGCAGGTGGGGTATGGCTAGTCTCTCCCCATTGTGTTGACGCGGTAAGATCCTAACTTGTGGGGCCGATGCAACTTATGACAGGTGGGGTATATTCTCTCTATATCATTTGTCAACGGTCGATCGCACACAGCCCTGAGCACTGCTACTTCTTAAGCATGCGTTGTTTTTTCCCTTGAAGAGGAAAGGGTGATACAACAAAGTAGAGATAAGTATTTCCCTCAGTTAGAGAACCAATGTATCAATCCAGTAGGAGACAACGCACAAATCACCAATACCTGCACAAACAATCAAACAACTTGTACCCAACGCGATAAAGGGGTTGTCAATCCCTTCACGGTCACTAGCAAAAGTGGGATCTGATAGAGATAGATGAAACTAAACAAAAGATAAAGTAAATATTTTTTTTGGTTTTTGTGGTTTATAGATCAGAAAGTAAAAGATTGCAAAATAGTAGATCAGAAACTAATATGACGGAAATAGACCCAGGGGCCATAGGTTTCACTAGAGGCTTCTCTCAAGATAGCAAATATTACGGTCGGTGAACAAATTACCGTCGAGCAATTGATAGAAAAGCGCAAAGTTATGACGATATCTAAGGCAACGATTATGAAATATAGGCACCAGGTCTGTGTCAAGTAGACCGAAATGATTCTGCATCTACTACTATTAATCCATACATCGGCCGACTCCTGCCTGCATCTAGGCTATTTTTTAAAAAATAATACATTATTTTTATTAATTTTCATAAATATTACGCTGGATAAAAGAATTTCAAAAATAATACACCGTCGGCCCGCTGCAGGCCGACTGGGCCTAGTCGGCCCACAGCAGGCCGATTGGATTCTAGTCGGCCTACAGCTGGCCGACTGGCCCCCCCCTATCGGCCCATGTGGGCCGACTGGAGCTAATTGGCTCGCTGTGGGCTAATTGTTTTTGCAAAAAAAGTAGGCATAAAAAATATATGTTTAAAAAAATGTTAATCATGTAATTAAAAAATGTTAAACGTGTATAAAAAAATGTTCCTGATGTATAAAAAAATGTACAATATATATGAAAAAGTTGACATAAAAAATATGTTTTAAAAAGTGTTAAGCATGTATTTAAAAATTGTTAAATGTGTGTATAAAAATGTTCCTTATTTATACAAAAAATATAGAATGTGTATGATAAAAAGTTGACACCAAAAAAATATGTTTGAAAAGTTGACATTTTTTCAAATACATGATTAAAAATTGTTAAATGTGTGTATAAAAATTGTTTCTTATCTATACAAAAAAATATAGAATGTGTATGAAAAAAAGTTGACACCAAAAAATATGTCTGAAAAGAATGTTTCAGTTCCATACAAAAAGTGCAACCAACCATACTTAGGTCTGTGATGCTCCCATACTGGATCCGGAGCTGGAACATTTTTTTATACACGTTTAACCTTTCATTCCAATACATGAAACATTTTTGTGTACTCGTTGAACATTTTTTCAAATACATGATTAACATTTTTTTCAAACATATTTTTTTGATGTCAACTTTTTTTCATACACATTCTATATTTTTTGTATAGATAAGGATCATTTTTTCAAATACATGATTAACATTTTTTCAAACATATTTTTTTGGTGTCAAATTTTTTTCATACACATTCTATATTTTTTGTATAAATAAGAAACATTTTTATACACACATTTAACAATTTTTAAATACATGCTTAACACATTTTAAAACATATTTTTAGTCAACTTTTTTGCATATATATTGTACATTTTTTATACATCAGGAACATTTTTTATACACGTTTAAAATTTTTTAATTACATGATTAACATTTTTTAAACATATATTTTTTATGCCTACTTTTTTTGCAAAAACAATTAGCCCACAGCGAGCCAATTAGCTCCAGTCGGCCCATAGTGGGCCAATAGGACGCAATCAGCCCACAGTGGGCCGACCGGGGCCAGTCGGCCAGCTGTAGGCCGACTGGAATCCAATCGGCCTGCTGTGGGCCGACTAGGCCCAGTCGGCCTGCAGCGGGCCGATGGTGTATTATTTTTGAAAATTATTTATCCCACGTAATATTTATGAAAATTAATAAAAAGAATGTATTATTTTAAAAAAATTAGCTGCATCTAGAGTATTAAGTTCATGAATAACTCTAGAGCAATGAATTAAGTAAGATGACATGATGTAGAGGAATAAACTCAAGCAATATGATGTAAACCCCATCTTTTTATCCTCGATGGCAGTAATATAATACGTGCCTTGCTGCCCCTACTGTCACTGGGAAAGGACACAACAAGATTGAACCCAAAGCTAAGCACTTCTCCCATTGCAAGAAAAACCAATCTAGTTGGCCAAACCAAACCGATAGTTCGAATAGAATTACAAAGATATCAAATCATGCATAAAAGAATTTAGAGAAGATTCAAATAATATTCATAGATAAGCTAATCAGAAATCCACAATTCATGGGATCTCAACAAACACACCGCAAAAGAAGATTACATCGAATAGATCTCCAAGAACATCGAGGAGAACATGGTATTGAGAATCAAAGAGAGAGAAGAAGCCATCTAGCTACTAGCTATGGACCCATAGGTCTGAGGTAAACTACTCACGCTTCATCGAAAGGGCAATAGAGTTGATGTAGAAGCCCTCCGTGATCGAATCCCCCTCCGACAGGATGCCGGAAAAGGCCCCTAGATGGGATCTCACGGGAACAGAAGGTTGCGGCGGTGGAAAAGTGTTTTCGTGGATGCTTCTGGTGGTTTGGGAATATATGTGAATATATAGGAGGAAGATCTAGGTCAGGGGTCATCGAGGGGCCCACAAGGTAGGGGGGCGCGCCCTACCCCCCTGAGAGCGCCCTCCACCCTTGTGGCCGCCTCGTGGCTCTTCCAACTTGCACTCCAAGTCTCTTGGGTTTCTTCTGGTCCAAGGAAAATCATCGCGAAGGTTTTATTCCATTTGGACTCAGTTTGGTATTCCTTTTCTACGAAGCTCAAAAACAAGAAAAACAAAACAAAAACTAGCACTGGGCTCTAAGTTAATAGGTTAGTCCCAAAAATAATATAAAATAGCATATTAATGCATGTAAAACATCCAAAACAGATAATATAATAGCATGGAATAATAAAAAATTATAGATACGTTGGAGACGTATCAAGCATCCCCAAGATTAATTCCTGCTCATCCTCGAGTAGGTAAATGGTAAAACATAATTTTTGATGTGGAATGCTACCTGACATATTTATCCATGTATTTTTTATTTATTGTGGCATGAATGTTCAGATCCATAAGATTCAAAACAAAAATTTAATATTGACATAAGAACAATAATACTTCAAGCATACTAACAAGGCAATTATGTATTCTCAAAATAACATGGCCAAAGAAAGCTTATCCCTACAAAATCATATAGTCTGGCTATGCTCCGTCTTCATCACACAGAATATTCAAATCATGCACAACCCCGATGACAAGCCAAGCAATTGTTTCATACTTTTGGTGTTCTCAAACCTTTTCAACTTTCACGCAATACATGAGCGTGAGCCATGGACATAACACTATAGGTGGAATAGAATATGGTGGTTGTGGAGAAGACAAAAAGAAGGAGATAGTCTCACATCAACTAGGCTTATCAACGGGCTATGGAGATGCCCATCAATAGATATCAATGTGAGTGAGTAGGGATTGCCATGCAACAGATGCACTAGAGCTATAAGTGTATGAATGCTCAAAAAGAAAACTAAGTGCGTGTGCATCCAACTTGCTTGCTCATGAAGACCTAGGGCAATTTGAGGAAGCCCATCATTGGAATATACAAGCCAAGTTCTATAATGAAAAATTCCCACTAGTATATGAAAGTGACAATATAGGAGACTCTCTATCATGAAGATCATGGTGCTACTTTGAAGCACAAGTGTGGAAAAAGGATAGTAACATTGCCCCTTCTCTCCTTTTCTCTCCTTTTTCTCTTTTTTTTTGTTTGGCTTCTTTGGCCTCCCTTTTATTTTTATTTTCTCACATGGGTTAATGCTCTAATAATGAAGGTCATCACACTTTTATTTACTTATAACTCAAGAATTACAACTTGATACTTAGAACAAAATATGACTCTATATGAATGCCTTCGGCGGTGTTCCGGGACGTGCAATGACTCAAGAGCGACATGTATGAAAGAATTATGAATGGTGGCTTTGCCACAAATACGATGTCAACTACATGATCATGCAAAGCAATATGACAATGATGGAACGTGTCATAATAAAATGGAACGATGAAAAGTTGCATGGCAATATATCTCGGAATGGCTATGGAAATGCCATAATAGGTAGGTATGGTGGCTGTTTTGAGGAATGTATATGGTGGGTGTATGGTAACGGCGAAAGTTGTGCGGTACTAGAGAGGCTAGCAATGGTGGAAGGGTGAGTGCATATAATCCATGGACTCAACATTAGTCATAAAGGACTCACATACTTATTGCAAAATCTATTAGCCATCGAAACAAAGTACTACACGCATGCTCCGTGGGGGATAGATTGCTAGGAAAAGACCATCACTCGTCCCCGACCTCCACTCATAAGGAAGACAATCAAAAAATACCTCATGCTCCAACTTCGTTACATAACGGTTCACCAATACGTGCATGCTACGGGAATCACAAACCTTAACACAAGTATCTCCAATTCACAATTACTCACTAGCATGACTCTAATATCACCATCTCTAATCTCAAAACAATCATAAGGAATCAAACTTCTCATAGTATTCAATGCACTTTATATGAAAGTTTTTATTACCTCTTGGATGTCTATCATATTAGAACTAAATTCATAACCAAAGCAAACTACCATGCTGTTTAGAGACTCTCAAAATAATATAAGTGAAGCATGAGAGTTCAATAATTTCTACAAAATAAAGCCACCGCGTGCTCTAAAAAGATATAAGTGAAGCACTAGAGCAAAATTGCCTAGCTCAAAAGATATAAGTGAAGCACATAGAGTATTCTAATAAATCACGATTCATGCGTGTCCCTCTCAAAATGTGTGTACAACAAGTATGATTGTGGGCAAACTAGAAAGTAAAGACTCATATCATACAAGACGCTCCAAGCAAAACACATATCATGTGGTGAATAAAAATATAGCCTCAAGTAAAGTTACCGATAGACAAAGACGAAAGAGGGGATGCCTTCCGGGGCATCCCCAAGCTTAGGCTCTTACCACTCCTTATTCCATAGTCCATCAAATCCTTACCCAAAACTTGAAAACTTCACAACACAAAACTCAACAGAAAATCTCATAAGCTCCGTTAGTATAAGAAAATAAATCACCACTTTTGGTACTGCTGTGAACTCATACTTTATTTATATTGGTGTAATATATGCTCTATTCCAACTTTTCCATGGTTCATACCCCTCGATACTCCCCATAGATTCATCAAATAAGCAAACAACACATAGAAAATAGAATTTGTCAAAAACAGAACAGTCTGTAGTAATTTGTAACTTTCGAGTAATTCTGTAACTTCACAAATTTTGAAAAATTAGGACAACCTGGGAAATTTGTTTATTAATCTTCTGCAAAAAGAATCAGTATTTTATCATGTTTATGTTAAAAGTGAGAATTATTTTCCTGGGTGCAAAAGTTTCTGTTTTTCAGCAAGATCAAATCAACTATCATCGTAAGCCATCCCAAAGGTCTTACTTGCCACAAACACTAGTTAAAACACAAACCACATCTAACCAGAGGCTATATGAATTATTTATTGCAAAACAAAAACAAAAAGGAAAGAACAAAAATAAAATTGGGTTGCCTCCCAACAAGAGCTATTTCTCAACGCCCTTAGCTAGGCATAAAAGCACAAATAGATCTAGGTATTGTCATCTTTGATAAGCAAACCATAAGTAGCTCTCATAATAGATTCATATGACAACTTAATTTGCTTTATAGGAAAGTGTTCCATGCCCTTCCTTAATGGAAACTGAAATCTAATGTTTCCTTCTTTCATATCAATAATTGCACCAATCGTTCTAAGGAAAGGTCTACCAAGAATAATAGGACATGTAGGATTGCAATCTATATCAAGAACAATGAAATCTATGGGCACATAAATCCTATTCGCAACAATAAGAACGTCATTAATCCTTCCCATAGGTTTCTTAATAGTGGAATCTGCAAGATGCAAATTTAAAGAACAATCATCAAATTCACGGAAACCTAACACATCACATAAAGTTTTTGGAATCGTGAAAATGCTAGCATCAAAATCACACAAAGCATGTCACTCATAATCTTTAATCTTAATCATAATAGTAGGTACCCACTCATCATAAAGTTTTCTAAGGATAGAAACTTCCAATTCAAGCTTTTCTTCAAAAGATTGCATCATAGCATCAACATATGTTTAGTAAAAGCCTTATTTTGATTATAAGCATGAGGAGAATTCAACATGGATTGCAACAAGGAAATACAATCTACTAAAGAACAATTATCATAATTAAATTCCTTGAAATCCAAAAGAGTGGGTTCATTGCTATTTAAAGTTTTGACCTCTCCAATCCCACTTTTATTAATTTTTGCATTAAGATCTAAAAACTCTGAATCATTGGGACGCCTTTTAACTAAAGTTGACTCATCTCCAGTCCCATATTTATCAAGATTTATATTGGAAAACAAAGATTCAATAGGAGTCACATCAATCACTTTAAGATCTTCATCATTATTTTCACGAAAACTAGAAGAACAAGTTTTTACAAACCAATCTCGCATAGCACGCATCTTAGCGGTTCTTTCTTTGCACTCATCAATGGAGATTCTCATAGCCTTTAGAGATTCATTGATATCATGCTTAGGTGGAATAGATCTAAGTTACAAAGAATCAACATCAAGAGAAATTCTATACATGTTCCTAGCCAAATCATCAATCTTAAGCAATTTTTCTACAACCAAAGCATTGAAATTCTTTTGCAAAATCATAAATTCTTTAACACTATTCTCAAAATCAGAGGGCATATTATTATAATTTCCATAAGAATTGTTGTAGGAATTACCATAATTATTAGAGGAATTACTAGGAAACGGCCTAGGATTAAAATTACCTCTATACGCGTTATTACCAAAATTGTTCCTACCAACAAAATTCACGTCCATAGATTCATTATCATTTTCAATCAAAGTAGACAAAGGCATATCATTAGGATAAATAGAATCACTCTTGATAGCAAATAATTTCATAAGTTCATCCATCTTTCCGCTCAAAACATTAATCTCTTGAATCGCATGCACTTTTTTTACAGTGGAAGATCTTTCGGTATGACATTGAGAATAATTAACCATAATATTATCTAGGATTTTAGTTGCTTCTCCTAAAGTAATTTCCATAAAAGTGCCTCCCACGGTTGAATCTAAAAGATTTCTAGAAGCAAAATTCAATCCGGCATAAATCTTTTGCATAATCATCCACAAATTCAAACCATGAGTAGGGCAATTTCATATCTCAATTTCATCCTCTCCCAAGAATGTGCAACATGTTCATGATCAAGTTGCTTAAAATTCATAATATCGTTCCTAAGGGAGATGATCTTAGTGGGAGGAAAATACTTGGAAATAAAAGCATCTTCACACTTATTCCATGAATCCATACTATTTTTAGGCAAAGATGAAAACCAAGTTTTAGCATGATCTCGAAGTGAGAACGGAAATAGCTTCAATTTAACAATATCATGATCCATATCTTTTTTCTTTTGCATATCACATAACTCAACGAAATTATTCAGATGGGATGCGGCATCTTCACTAGGAAGGCCAAAAAATTGATCTTTCATAATAAGATTCAGCAAAGCGGCATTAATTTAATAAGATTCCGCACTAGTGGCGGGAAGAATCGGAGTACTAATAAAATCATTGTTATTTGTATTGGAAAAGTCACACAATTTGGTATTCTCCTGAGCCATCGTGACAAAGCAAGCAATCCAACACACGAGCACACAAAAAGCAAATGAAGAAGACGGACGGAAAGGGGCAAAGAAAAAGGCAAATCTTTTCGAAAATCATTTTAGAAGTGGGGAAGAGGAAAACAAGAGGAAAATGATGAATAATGTACTGCAAGAGATGAGATTTTTATGATGGGTACCTGGTATGTCTTGACTTGGCGTAGATCTCCCCAGCAACGACGCAAGAAATTCTTCCTGCTACTTCTTGAGCTTGTGTTGGTTTTTCCCTTGAAGAGGAAAGAGTGATGCAGCAAAGTAGAGAAAGTATTTCCCTAAGTTAGAGAACCAAGGTATCAATCCAGTAGGAGACAACACACAAATCACCAATACGCGCACAAACAGTCAAACAACTTGCACCCAACGCGATAAAGGGGTTGTCAATCCCTTCACGGTCACTTGCAAAAGTGAGATCTGATAGAGATAGATGAAACTAAACAAAAGATAAAGTAAATATTTCTAGGTTTTTTGGGTTTATAGATCGGAAAGTAAAATATTGCAAAATAGTAGATCGGGAACTAATATGACGGAAAATAGACCCGGGGGCCATAGGTTTCACTAGAGGCTTCTCTCAATATAGCAAATATTACGGTGGGTGAACAAACTGTCGAGCAATTGATAGAAAAGCGTAAAGTTATGACGATATCTAAGGCAGTGATTATGAAATATAGGCATCACATCCATGTCAAGTAGACCGAAACGATTCTGCATCTACTACTATTACTCCACACATCAACCGACTCCTGGCTGCATCTAGAGTATTAAGTTCATGAAGAACAGAGTAACACATTAAGTAAGATGACATGATGTAGAGGAATAAACTCAAGCAATATGATGTAAACCCCATCTTTTTATCCTCGATGGCAGCAATACAATATGTGCCTTGCTACCCCTACTGTCACTTGGAAAGTACACTGCAAGATTGAACCCAAAGCTAAGCACTTCTCCCATTGCAAGAAAAACAAATCTAGTTGGCCAAACCAAACCGATAGTTCGAAGAGAATCACAAAGATATCAAATCATGCATAAAAGAATTCAGAGATGATTCAAATAATATTCATAGATAAGCTGATCATAAATCCACAATTCATCGGATCTCGACAAACACACCGCAAAATAAGATTACATCCAACAGATCTCCAAGAACATCGAGGAGAACATGGTATTGAGAATCAAAGAAAGAGAAGAAGCCATCTAGCTACTAGCTATGGACCCGTAGGTCTGAGGTAAACTACTCACGCTGCATTGAAAGGGCAATAGAGTTGATGTAGAATCCCTCCGTGATCGAATCCCCCTCCGGCAGGATGCCGGAAAAGGCCCTTAGATGGGATCTCACGGGAACAGAAGTTTGCGGCGGCGGAAAAGTGTTTTTGTGGATGCTTCTGGTGGTTTGGGAATATATGTGAATATATAGGAGGAAGATCTAGGTCAGGGGGTCACTGAGGGGCCCACAAGGTAGGGGCGCACCCTACCCCCTGAGCGCGCCCTCCACCCTTGTGGCCGCCCCGTGGATCTTCTAACTTGCACTCCAAGTCTCCTGGGTGTTTTCTGGTCCAAGAAAAATCATCGCGAAGGTTTTATTCCGTTTGGACTCCATTTGGTATTTCTTTTTTGCAAAGCTCAAAAAGAAGAAGAAAAATAGAATCTGGCACTAGGCTCTAGGTTAATAGGTTTGTCCCAAAAATAATATAATGTGGCATATTAATGCATATAAAACATCCAAAATAGATTAGATAATAGCATGGAACAATCCAAAATTATAGATACGTTGGAGACGTATTAAGCACCTTCCCCATAGAGCAGCCATAGCCATGTCCGCAGCTTGTGTGCATCGCCGGATTTGATTCCAGCACCTACTAGCGGCCGTCGGTGGTGTACGTACGCCATGGCACCAACATTATTTGTCTACCCGCATTGTCCCTCTAGGACAACATACCGCACATAGAGTTGCCGCCCCACCCCTTCCCACCATATGGATTTATCTGCCGTCGAAGACAACCACTGCAACCCTTATATATTAGTAAGCTCTCGGATCCTGATCCCCCTTATTCAAGCGCTTCTGAACCGTTTCCCTTAATCTCGTCTGAACACCTAATTTCAAGTGCGTCGTCGTGTTAAATGTCCGGCCGTAGCGGTTACACCTGTGAGGGTAGCAATTCGATCATGTTTTGGCCACGCTCACCTACACCTGATTCAGAGGAGGTTCAGGTAGTTAGCTCTCACGTCCTATGTGAATAATCCCTTGTTTAATTTGTAGTGTTAATTTACTTTTGGATGGATTATTACATTTTAACAGGCAGGCTGATGATCCTTGGTATATTGCATACCAAGATGAGTCAATCCAGTGGGGTAGAGAGAAGATGGCATTGGAGGAGGTGGTGGCTAATTTCGGTGTTGAATTAGCTAGTAAAAACAGATTGATTGTTGAGCTGAAGCGTACTATTGCAGAAGAAAGGAGAATTGATCGCAATGATAAGTGGAAACTAGAGATTGATCTGGCCATATCTGATCATGTGATAGAGGAGCTGCAAATGGATGGAGAGGAGAAAGCAAGAGTCATACAAAGACTTGAAGTGAAGGTAGGGGAGAAAAACAGATACATGGTGGCACTTACAATAGTTGTCATCTCTTTACCCGCTCTTTACTATGTAGTTAAAGTAAACTAAAATAAATTAATTTAGAGATCTCCAGATATGATGGGTTGTTGAGCAAGTTAGTACCCCTGGAATGTGGGCACAATGGGGCATCTTGTTAACCCCTTGGAATTTAGTCCAGACGATATGCATCTTTGTTTGTAAAACTTCCAGGCAAAAGATGCCCTTTCTTTTTAGGGCTCCCTTCTTTTTATTAGGCGTCCACATGATATCCAGTTTCAATAAGAATCAAATGGTAGTTGGTGTTTGGTGCCTACAGATTGGAAATTTAAGGAATTGAAAACATCATGGTCTGTGGACTGGTCCACTTCAAATTAGCCTTGCATCCAAATGTTTAGGGATCCCAGATGCTTATTACACCAACATGTTCAAGACAGCAGCTTGACAAACATAGCAAATAATGGTAGTACTAAAACACATTTCAACACAAATTTCTCTCCCTCTAATTTCTTTTGCTTAACCCTAAGCTGGTCAATAGCAGCAGAATTGTCACCATCTTTCTTCAATAACACCTCAATTTGCATATCCTTCTTCTTCATCAAATCATCTGTCCAAGCATTCTTCTATAACAACATTTGATTCCATGCTTTGTAGGCCTGTAATTCAGTAAGAAGTTGTGGATCATTTTCTCTTTGCCTTGCTCTTTTGAGCCAACACACCATGTCACACAAATAAATCAAGTGCTGCTTCAAGAAATCGAGCACTTTCGGATCAACCCATTTGAAGAACTTACAAGCACCAACCTATGATATTAACACTATTTATAGTCAAGATTATATTTTTTTCATTTAATGGCCAAAAAACTAGGGAAATGAGAAGAAATAGGAAATCACCCGAGCTCTTGTGCAACTATAATATCTCTGTCATGGGTTGTCATCGCTCCAAGAAATCCACCTGGAAGCCTTCTGTTCACACCAACATGGTATTTTTGGATAATAGTCCAACGTCTTTTGTCTGTACGGTATTGGGGAAGAGGATTCCTCGTTGCTGTTGTACCATGCAGTGTTGTGGATGCTAGAGCTAGACATGTCCTAGCTTTATGCAGACTTATGAAATTAAACAAACAACATTTCAATGGCCATAAAGTAGAACAATGTGCAGTAGAATTGGTGAAAAACTATCTCAATGTGCAGTAGCATGGGTGATAAACTAGCTCAATGTGTGGCATTGGTGATAAACTAGCTCAGTGTGCAGTACCGTTGGTGATAAACTAGCTCAATGTGTGGTATTGGTGATAAACTAGTTCAATGCGCAGTACCATTGTGAAGGAAATATGCCCTAGAGGCAATAATAAAGTTTTTATTTATATTTCCTTATATCATGATAAATGTTTATTATTCATGCTAGAATTGTCTTAACCGAAAACTTAGTACATGTGTGAATGCATAGACAAATAGAGTGTCCCTAGTATGCCTCTACTTGACTAGCTCAATAATCAAAGATGGTTAAGTTTCCTGACCATAGACATGTGTTGTCATTTGATGAACGGGATCACATCATTAGAGAATGATATGATGGACAAGACCCATCCATTAGCTTAACATTACGATCGTTTAGTTTTATTGCTATTGCTTTCTTCATGACTTATACATGTTCCTCTGACTATGAGATTATGCAACTCCCGAATACCAGAGGAACACCTTGTGTGCTATCAAACGTCACAACTTAACTGGGTGATTATAAAGATGCTCCACAGGTGTCTCCGATGGTGTTTGTTGCATTGGCATAGATCGAGATTAGGATTTGCCACTCCGTGTATCAGAGAGGTATGTCTGGGCCCTCTCCGTAATGCACATCACTATGAGCCTTGCAAGCAATGTGACTAATGATTTAGTTACGGGATGATGCATTACAGAACGAGTAAAGAGACTTGTCGGTAATGAGATTGAGCCAGGTATGATGATACCGATGATCGAATCTCGGGCAAGTGACATACCAATGACAAAGGGAATAACGTATGTTCTTATGCAGTTTGACCGATAAAGATCTTCGTAGAATATGTAGGAGCCAATATGAGCATCCAGGCTCCGCTATTGGTTATTGACTGGAGATGTGTCTCGGTCATGTCTACATAGTTCTCGAACCCGTACGGTCCGCACGCTTAACGTTCGATGACGATTTGTATTATGAGTTATGTGTTTTTGATGACCGAAGTTTGTTCGGAGTCCCGGATGAGATCACGAACATGCCTAGGAGTCTCTAAATGGCCAAGATATAAAGAATGATATATTGGACGAAGTTATTAGGACATCGGAAGAGTTCTGAGAGGTACTGGTTAAAAAACAGAGTGCCTGAGGGGTTACCGGAACCCCCCGGGGAGTAATGGGCCAACATGGGCCTTAGGGGAGAGAGGGCAGGCCACGAGGAGGTGACTCCCCCCATGGGGAGTCCGAATAGGACTAGGGGAGGGGGCGCGTCCCCCCTTTCCCTCTCCCTCTCCCTCTCCCTCTCCCTTCCTTCTCCCCCTTCCACCAAGTGCAATCCTACTAGGACTTGGAGTCCTAGTAGGAGTCCTCTCTCTTGGCGTGCCCTACAGGGGCCGGCCGGCCTCTCCCTCTCCTCCTTAATATACAAAGGCAGGGGCACCCTAGAACACACAAGATCAATTGTTCCTCAGCCGTGTGCGGTGCCCCCCTCCATAGTTTACCACCTCGGTCATATTGTCGTAGTGCTTAGGCGAAGCCCTGCGCCGATCACATCATCAACACTATCACCATGCCTTCATGCTGACGAAATTCTCCCTCGTCCTCAACTAGATCAAGATCTCGAGGGACGTCATCGTGTTGAATGTGTGCTGAACACGGAGGTGCCGTACATTCGGTACTTGGATCGGTAGGATCGTGAAGACGTTCGACTACATCAACCGCGTTACTAAACGCTTCCACTTTCGGTCTACGAGGGTACGTGGACACACTCTCCCCTCTCGTTGGTATGCATATCCTAGTTAGATCTTGCGTGATCATAGGATTTTTTTGAATTACTACATTCCCCAATAGTGGCATCCGAGCCAGGTCTATGCGTAGATGTTATATGCATGAGTAGAACACAAAGAGTTGTGGGCGATAATAGTCACACTGCTTACCACCAACGTCTTACTTTGATTCGGCGGTATTGTTGGATGGAGCGGCCCGGACCGACATTACATGACCGCGTTCATGAGACTGGTTCTATCGACATGCTTTGCACACAGGTGGCTGACGGGTGTTTGTTTCTCCAACTTTACTTGAATCGAGTTTGACTACGGCCGGTCCTTGTTGAAGGTTAAAAAAACACACTTGAGGAAAAATCATTGTGGTTTTGATGCGTAGGTAAGAACGGTTCTTGCTAGAAGCCCGTAGCAGCCACATAAAACTTGCAACAACAAAGTAGAGGACGTCTAACTTGTTTTTGCTGGGCATGTTGTGATGTGATATGGTCAAGACGTGATGAGATATAAATTGTTGTATGAGATGATCATGTTTTGTAAAAGTTATCGGCAACTGGCAGGAGCCTTATGGTTGTCGCTTTATTGTATGAAATGCAATCGCCATGTAATTTCTTTACTTTATCACTAAGCGGTAGCGATAGTCGTAGAAGCAATAGTAGGCGAGACGACAACGATACTATGATGGAGATCAAGGTGTCAAGCCGGTGACGATGGAGATCATGACAACGCTTTGCAGATGGATATCAAAGGCACAAGATGATGATGGCTATATCATGTCACATATTTTGATTGCATGTGATGTTTATCCTTCATGGAACTTATTTCGCATAGTTTGGCGGTAGCATTATAAGATGATCCCTCACTAAATTTCAAGGTACAAGTGTTCTCCCTGAGTATGCACCGTTGCTATAGTTCGTCGTGCCGAGACACCACATGATGATCGAGTGTGATAAGCTCTACGTTCACATACAACGGGTGCAACCCAGTTTTGCATGTGCAGAATACTCGGGTTAAACTTGACGAGCCTTGCATATGCAAATATGGCCTCAGAACACTGAGACCGAAAGGTCGAACGTGAATCATATAGTAGATATGATCAACATAGTGATGTTCACCATTGAAAACTACTCCATCTCACGTGATGATCGGACATGGTTTAGTTGGTATGGATCACGTGATCATTTAGATGACTAGAGGGATGTCTATCTAAGTGGGAGTTCTTAAGTAATATGATTAATTGAACTTTAATTTATCATGAACTTAGTACCTAATAGTATTTGCATTTCTATGTTGTTGTAGATCAATGGCCCGTGCTACTGTTCCCTTGAATTTTAATGCGTTCCTAGAGAAAGCTAAGTTGAAAGATGATGGTAGAAACTACACGGACTGGGTCCGTAACTTGAGGATTATCCTCATTGCTGCATAGAAGAATTACGTCCTGGAAACACCGCTAGGTGCAAGACCCGCTGCAAGAGCAACTCCGGACGTTGTGAACGTTTGGCAGAGCAAAGCGGATGACTACTCGACAGTTCAGTGTGCCATGCTTTACGGCTTAGAATCGGGACTTCAAAGACATTTTGAACG
Source organism: Triticum urartu (assembly GCF_003073215.2). NCBI lineage: Eukaryota > Viridiplantae > Streptophyta > Magnoliopsida > Poales > Poaceae > Triticum > Triticum urartu. The sequence goes on from NC_053022.1 coordinate 324,569,848, forward strand.
TCATGGAGCATATGAGATGTTCCAGGAGTTGAAGTTATTATTTCAAGCAAATGTCCGAATTGAGAGATATGAAGTCTCCAATAAGCTCTATAGCTGCAAAATGGAGGAGAATAGTTCTGTCAGTGAACATATACTCAGAATGTCTGGGTACCACAACCACTTGACTCAGCTGGGAGTTAATCTTCCTGATGACAGTGTCATTGACAAAGTTCTTCAATCACTGCCACCAAGCTACAAAAGCTTCGTGATGAACTATAATATGCAAGGGATGGATAAGACAATTCTCGAGCTCTTCGCGATGCTAAAGGCTGCAGAGGTAGAAATCAAGAAGGAGCATCAAGTGTTGATGGTTAACAAGACCACTAATTTCAAGAAAAAGGGCAAAGGGAAGAAGGGGAACTTCAAGAACAGCAAGCAAGTTGCTGCTCAAGTAAACAAGCCCAAATCTGGACCTAAGCCTGAGACTGAGTGCTTGTACTGCAAAGGGACTGGTCACTGGAAGCGGAACTGCCCCAAGTATTTGGCGGATAAGAAGGATGGAAAAGTGAAAGGTATATTTGATATACATGTTATTGATGTGTACCTTACAAATGCTCGTAGTAGCGCTTGGGTATTTGATACTGGTTCTGTTGCTCATATTTGCAACTCGAAACAGGGGCTACAGATTAAACGAAGATTGGCTAAGGACGAGGTGACGATGCGCGTGGGAAATGGTTCCAAAGTCGATGTGATCGCCATCGGCACGCTACCTCTACATCTACCGTCGGGATTAGTTTTAGACCTAAATAATTGTTATTTGGTGCCAGCGTTGAGCATGAACATTATATCTGGATCTTGTTTGATGCGAGACGGTTATTCATTTAAATCAGAGAATAATGGTTGTTCTATTTATATGAGTAATATCTTTTATGGTCATGCACCCTTGATGAGTGGTCTATTTTTGTTGAATCTCGATTGTAGTGATACACATATTCATAATATTGAAGCCAAACGAAAGGTTAATAATGATTGTGCAACTTATTTGTGGCATTGCCGTTTAGGTCATATTGGTGTAAGCGCATGAAGAAACTCCATGTTGATGGGCTTTTGGAATCACTTGATTATGAATCACTTGATGCTTGTGAACCATGCCACATGGGCAAGATGACTAAGACTCTGTTCTCCAGAACAATGGAGCGAGCAACTGACCTATTGGAAATAATACATACTGATGTATGCGGTCTGATGAGTGTTGAGGCTCGAGGCGGGTATCGTTATTTTTTGACCTTCACAGATGATTTGAGCAGATATGGGTATATCTACTTGATGAAACATAAGTCTGAAACATTTGAAAAATTCAAAGAATTTTAGAGTGAAGTGGGAAATCATCATAAAAAGAAAATAAAGTTTCTACGATCTAATCGTGGAGGTGAATATTTGAGTTATGAGTTTGGTCTTCATTTGAAACAATGTGGAATAGTTTCGCAACTCACGCCACCTGGAACACCACAGCGTAATGGTGTGTCGGAACATCGTAACTGTACTTTATTAGATATGGTGCGATCTATGATGTCTCTTACTGATTTACCGCTATAGTTTTGGGGTTATTCTTTAGAGACGACTGCGTTCACGTTAAATAGGGAACCATCTAAATCCGTTGAGACGACACCATATGAACTGTGGTTTGGCAAGAAACCTAAGATGTCGTTTCCTAAAGTTTGGGGCTGCGATGCTTATGTGAAAAAGCTTCAACCTGATAAGCTTGAACCAAATCGGAGAAATGTGTCTTCATAGGATACCCAAAGGAAATTGTTGGGTACACCTTCTATCACAGATCCGAAGGCAAGATATTCGTTGCTAAGAATGGATCCTTTTTAGAGAAGGAGTTTGATAACCCACAAGTATAGGGGATCAATTGTAGCCTCTTTCGATAAGTAAGAGTGTCGAACCCAACGAAGAGCTAAAGGTAGAACAACTATTCCCTCAAGTTCTATCGACCACCGATACAACTCTACGCATGCTTAACGTCCGCTTTACCTAAAACAAGTATGAAACTAAAAGTACTTTGTAGGTGTTGTTGGATAGGTTTGCAAGAATATAAAGAGCATGTAAACAAAAACTAGGGTATGTTTAGGTAAAGAAGCAATAAAGTTAGTATAGCGACTTTGGAAAAGTGGTGCTAGGAGTTGCGAAATTGTCCCTAAGCAATTGACTACTTTACTAGACCGATAGCAAGTTTTATGTGGGAGAGGCCACTGCTAGCATATCACCCCTGACTTGGAATTCTATGAACTTATGATTGGAACTATTAGCAAGCATCCGCAACTACTAACGTTCATTAAGGTAAAACCCAACCATAGCATTAAGATATATTGGTCCCCCTTCAATCCCGTATGCATCAATTTCTATGCTAAGTTGAAGTTTCTGCCACTCTTGCCCTCCAATACATAGTCCTATCAACATACAACTACCCCTATGGTGTGATCCACACACGCGCTCATATGGTGGGCACCAAAGGACAGCAACATAACCACAAGCAATTTAAACCAATCATAGCAATTCACCAATTACCGATAGGACAACGAAAATCTACTTAGACATCATAGGATGGCAACACATAATTGGATAATAATATGAAGCATAAAGCACCATGTTCAAGTAGAGGGTACAACGGGTTGTGGGAGAGCGGACCACTGTAGATAGATGGGGGAAGGTGATGAAGATGTTGGTGAAGATGACGGAGGTGTTGGTGTAGATTACAGTGACGATGATGGCCCTGGCGGCGTTCCGGCGCCACCGGAAGAGAGGGGGAGAGGGCCCCCCTCCTTCTTCTTCTTCCTTGACCTTCCCCCTAGATGGGAGAAGGGTTTACCCCCTGGTCCATGGCTTCCATGGCGGTGGAGGGGCGAGATCCCCTCCGAGATTGCACCTGTCTCTCTGTCTCTCTGTTTCTGCGTTCCAGATTTTGGCCTTTCACCGTTTCTTATATTCCTGGAGATCCGTAACTCCGATTGGGATGAAATTTTAACACGTTTTGTATCCGGATATTGGCTTTGTTTCGGCGAAAGAAGGGCACCAACCGCCTTACGGGGTGGCCAGGAGGGTCAGGGGCGCGCCCCCTGCCTCGTGGCCCCCTCGGGCATCGTCTCGCATTGATTCTTCTTCCCAAAAATGACATATATTTCAAAAGAAAAAATCTCCGTAAGTTTTTAACCCGTTTGGACTCCGTTTGATATGGATTTTCTGCGAAACAAAAAACATGCAACAAACAGGAACTGGCATTGGGCACTGGATCAATATGTTAGTCCTAAAAATAGTATAAAAGTTGCCAAAAGTATATGAAAGTTGTATAATATTGGCATGGAACAATCAAAAATTATAGAAACGACGGAGATGTATCAGCATCCCCAAGCTTCATTCCTACTCGTCCTCGAGTAGGTAAATGATAAAAAAGATAATTTTTGATGTGGAATGCTACCTAGCATAATCTTGATCATGTAATCTAATCATAGCATGAATATTAAGACACAAGTGATTCCAAGCAATAGTCTACCATTTTACATTAAGACAATAATACTTCAAGCATACTAATAAAGTAATCATGTCTTCTCAAAATAACATGGCCAAAGAAAGTTCATCCCTACAAAATCATATAGTTTGGTTATGCTCCATCTTCATCACACAAAATGTTCAAATCATGCACAACCCCGATGACAAGCCAAGCAATTTTTTCATACTTTAGTATTCTCAAACTTTTTCAACAACCTTCACACAATACATGAGCGTGAGCCATGGATATAGCACTATAGGTGGAATAGAATATGATGATGGAGGGGGTGGGGAGAAGACAAAAAAGGGAAGAAAGTATCACATCGACACGGCTAATCAACGGGCTATGGAGATGCCCATCAATTGATGTCAATGCGAGGAGTAGGGATTGCCATGCAACATATGCACTAGAGCTATAAGTGTATGAAAGCTCAAACTAAAATTAAGTGGGTGTGCATCCAACTTGCTTGCTCATGAAGTCCTAGGGCACTTGAGGAAGCCCATTGTTGGAATATACAAGCCAGGTTCTATAATGAAAATTCCCACTAGTATATGAAAGTGATAACTCAAGAGACTCTCTATATGAAGAACATGGTGCTAATCTGAAGCACAAGTGTGGTAAAAGGATAGTAACATTGTCCCTTCTCTCTTTTCTCTCATTTTTTCATTTTTTGTAGGATTCCTTGGCCTCTCTCTCTCTCTTTTTTTGGGGGCTTCTATGGCCACTTTTATTTTGATAACCTCACATGGGACAATGTTCTAATAATGATGATCATCACACTTTTATTTACTTACAACTCGATACTAGAACAAAGATATGACTCTATATGAATGCCTCCGGCGGTGTACTGGGATGTGCAATGATCTAGCGTGGCAATGAAATCAAAAAACAGACAAGCCATGAAAACATCATGCTAGCTATCTTACGATCATGCAAAGCAATATGAAAATAAATGATCAAGTCATGTATATGATGATGATGTAAGTTGCATGGCAATATATCTCGGAATGGCTATGGAAATGCCATGATAGGTAGGTATAGTGGCTGTTTTGAGGAAGATATAAGGAGGCTTATGTGTGATAGAGCGTATCATATCATGGGGTTTGGATGCACCAGTGAAGTTTGCACCAACTCTCGAGGTGAGAAAGGGCAATGCATGGTACCGAAGAGGCTAGCAATGATGGAAGGGTGAGATTGCGTATAATCCATGGACTCAACATTAGTCATAAAGAACTCACATAATTATTGCAAAAATCTACAAGTCATCAAAACCAAGCACTATGCGCATGCTCCTAGGGGGATATATTGGTAGAAAAAGACCATCGCTCGTCCCCGACCACCACTCATAAGGAAGACAATCAAAGAAACACCTCATGCTTCAAATTTGTTACACAACGGTTACCATACGTGCATGCTACGGGACTTGCAAACCTCAACACAAGTAGTTCTCAAATCCACAATTACCCACTAGCATGACTCTAATATCACCATATTTATATCGCAAAACTATTGCAAGGAATCAAACATATCATATTCAGTGATCTACAAGTTTTATGTAGGATTTTATGACTAACCATGTGAATGACCAATTCCTGTCATCTCTCTAAATAGATATAAGTGAAGCAAGAGAGTTTTAATTCTTTATAAAAAAGATATGCCCACACTCTAACAAATATAAGTGAAGCAAAATAGCATTCTACAAATGGTGGTTTTCTATGTGTAGGGAAACAGGCAATCCAAACTTCAAATGATATAAGCGAAGCACATGAATCATTATATAAAGCCATACTCAAGAGATATAAAGTGCAATGAGCATTATATAAATCAATCATGGACTATCTCATACCAGCATGGTGCATCAAAGAAAAGTGAAAACTGAATGCAAAAGACGCTCCAAGATTTGCACATATCACATGAACAAAATGAAACCGAAAACATACCGATACTTGTTGAAGCAAGATGGGATGCCTTCCGGGGCATTGTAACAACCTCGATGCGACTATATCTCCCATGTGTCGAGGCACGACTTAGAGGCATAATCGCATTGAAGGCATATGTCGCAAGTTAGGCAATCTTCACAACATCCCGTGTAATATGAATAATAAAGGGGAGATAACATAGTTGGCTTACACTCGCCACGTCAATCAAGTACATAAATAACATTACATCATCCAAACACTCATGGACCGACTACGGCGCCAAAATAAAAGAGAACCCAACATGCGACAACGGTCCCGTTCACCCCCAACTGGGCACCACTACTGATCATCGGGAAAGGAAACATAGTAACGTTGAGAGTCTTCGTCGAACTCCCACTTGAGCTCATACGCGTCTCCTGGAGCGGAATCATCAGGCCCTGCATCTGGTGTAATAGTAATCTGTGAGCTACAGGGACTCAGCAATCTCGCACCCTTGAGATCAAGACTATTTAAGCTTATAGGTAAGACAAGGTAAATATGTGGAGCTGCAGCAAGCGATTAGCAAGTATGGTGGCTAACTTAAACGCAAAAGAGAGCGAGAAGAGGAGGCAAAGCGCAAGCGAGAAACTAGAGAGCAACCTGCGCAAACATAACTCCAACACCTTGTCCACTTCCCAGACTCCACCGAGAAGAGGCCATCGCGGTAACACACTCAGTTGATTCATTTTAATTAATTAAGGTTCAAGTTATCTACAACCGGACATTAACAAATTCCCATCTGCCCATAACCGTGGGCACGGCTTTCGAAAGTTCAAATCCCTGCAGGGGAGTCCCAACTTAGCCCATGACAAGCTCTCACGGTCAACGAAGGAATAGACCTCCTCCCAAGACGTTTCGATCAGACTCGGTATCTCGGTAATTCAAGACACTTCGACAGGTTAAAACAAGACAAGCAACACCGGCCGAATGTGCCGACAAATCCCGATAGGAGCTGCACATATCTCTATCTCAGGGCACAATCCCGATAGGCATCATAGCAATGGCATAGCAAAAGTGCGAGCAAACTAGCATAGCAAAGATAGTAGTGATTTCGAGGGTATGATCATCTTGCCTGCACAGTTGTCAGAGTTGACTGGATCCTCGAAAGCAAACTCAACGGGCTCCTCGTTAGCGAACTCGTATCCTGGCTCTACCCAAACAAGACAAACAAGCAACAAGGATACAATCAACCACGTGCAAGGATCAAGCAATATGGTGCAATGATGATATGCTATGCGGGATGCGATGCGGGATGCAAAATGCAAGATATGACAGGAAAAGCATGAACCTGGCCTCAACTTGGGATTCCAAGTGTGCCACTGGAAAGATGAGATGAAATCGCTTGAAAACGATATAAAGAAAGCCGGAATCAGAGGTTACGGTTTGGAAATGGCAAGCGATTCAAAATGACACCAGTCTGCGATTTACAGCAAGTAGCCATCTAAATGCAATGAGATGAACATGCTACAGGACCCAAACATGACAACAAAATACATGGCAGGGATGCATACAATATGCTTAACAAAAGTCTAGCACTGAGCTACGGCCAATTCATCCATTAACAGGTTCAAACAAGCATGGCAAAAATGCATATGACAAACAGATTTCAGACTTAGTGATATTAACACTTGTCTGGAATTTCAGATCAACTAGCCCTCTTCGGAGCAACAAAACTACTTGCTACAGGACCTGAACATGGCAAAGTAAAACATGACATGGAGCTATTCAAAGAGCTTAACAAAAGTCCCTTAGTGACCTTGAGCCAAAAGGGATCACAAAATACAATTGCAAGCATGTGAACATGGCAAAAATATAATCAGTTTTCAGACTTAGTGAAAACTGACACATGCTGAAACATAACTCAAGTAGGCATGTTTACGAGCTCGATGCACTCACTACGGTGCAAGTCATGGAAAGAAAATCATACAACCATCAAGAAGGCACAAAATGCAAGCTAGACATGGCAAGAACAATAGCATAGCATGCACGGATCAACTACAACATCATCGGCAAAATTGCAAACAAGTTGACAATCTGCCCAGATTCACAAAGTAGCAAAAGTAGAGCTCGATTGACTCAAGCTAGGGTGCTCCATAATTTCAAACAAAGACATGAATGGATAGAACACTACAAGGTTAACAAAACATCCTTACTGATCATCCTCAAAAGAGTCACGGATCACTAGGAAACAACATGAACATATGGCATCATGAGATAAACAACTCCAGGACTTTGTGAAATTGCTAAGTCCCTGAAAACAGAATTAGCAAGTGCACCACTTTGCAAGCTTGCACAAGTCACCACACACATCACAAAAATACATGGGTTGCACCTCTGGAAAGATGACAAAACCCTTAACAAAACATATGTAGAACTCATGGGCATATCATGCACACAAAAATCATGGCAAAAATGACAAAAAGCTAAATGGAGAAGCAGATCTGACAATAATCTCAAGTAGCCCTCTTCTAACAACATTTCGGGCATCAAGATGAGCTCAAATGAAAATGATGCAATGGAATGAAATGGTGTACTCTCTGAGATGAACATTTTGATATGCTATATGCATGAATCGGAGCTATGGATGCAAAGGTACGGAGCCGAGAACATGAGCATATGGACTGAGAATTTCGGGACTTGGTAGAAAAAATCACCCCGAGATCTAGGGTTTACTGTTCACGCACGCGAACCGAGAACTCTGGTGAGGGTTGACTTGCTCCGGCGAGGTCGCAAAACCGGCAGGGAGGCGAGGGAGAGCCGGACCCGGCCGGATCCGGGCCGGATCTGGCGGCGGACGGCGACGGCGGCCACCAGGGACGCGGGGCGGCGAGCTCGCGGCTTCCCGCGGGTGGCGGCGGTGAGGTAAGCGGCGGGGAGGCGATGGCGGCTTGGCGGCGGCGGCGCGCCGGAGTGGGCGGCGGGGCTGGCGCACGGCAAGGCTGGAGGAGACGGGCGGCGGCGCGGGGAACGGGCCCTCGGGGGCCGGCCTTGGGCTTCCCGGGCCCGGCGGTGGGAGGCGGCGGCGAGTGCCACGTGGCGGAACGCCACTGGTGGGGGGGCGGCGGCGCGGAGTGTCCGCCCCGGGCGGACAATGTCCGGCGGCGCGCGAGGTTTTTTAGGGTTTCGGGGGGAGAGGAAGATCCGGATTCGGGGGGGTCTTTAAATAGGCATAGAGGGAGCTAGGATAGTCCAAATGAGGTGCGGTTTTCGGCCACGCGATCGTGATCGAACGCTCTAGATGATGGAGTAGAGCTAGGTGGGTTTTGGGCCAAATTGGAGGGGTGTTGGGCTGCAACACACACGAGGCCTTTTCGGTCCCTCGGTTAACCGTTGGAGTATCAAACGAAGTCCAAATGATACGGAACTTGACAGGCGGTCTACCGGTAGTAAACCAAGGCCGCTTGGCAAGTCTCGGTCCAATCCAGAAATGTTTAAACCCCACACACGAAAGAAAGGTAGAAATGACCACCGGAGGAGAACGAAGCGCCGGAATGCAAAACGGACAACGGGGAAAATGCTCGAATGCATGAGACGAACACGTATGCAAATGCCATGCACACGATGACATGATATGAGATGCATGACAACGGTAACAAAACACGGAGACAAAGACCCGAACCTGAGAATATATAATAACTTAACACCGGAAACGGCAAGAGTTGGAGTACAAATTGGGAAAGTTACATCCGGGGTGTTACAACACTCCACCACTACGAAAGGATCTCGTCCCGAGATCTAGGACTGAAAGAACGCCGGGTACTCAGAACGGAGGTGATCCTCGTGTTCCTAGGTAGCTTCACGGTCGGAATGGTGTGACCACTTGACTTTGAGAAATTTGATTGACTTGTTGCGAGTCTTGCGTTCAGTCTCTTCGAGAATAGCAACTGGGTGCTCACGATAGGAAAGATCTTCTTGGAGCTCAATGTCCTCGAAGTTGACGGTGCGGTCAGGAGTCTTGAAGCACTTTCGAAGCTGAGAGACATGGAACACATCATGAACATTTGCAAAGTTTGAAGGAAGCTCGAGTTGATAGGCGAGGTCGCCTCTCTTGCTGACAATCTTGAAAGGTCCCACGTGAAAGATCGTGGATGTCGCCTAGGGGGGGGGGGTGAATAGGCGTTTTAAAATAATTACGATTTAGGCTTGAACAAATGCGGAATAAACCTAGCGGTTAATTTGTCAAGCAAAAAACCTAAAACAACTAGGCTCACCTATGTGCACCAACAACTTATGCTAAGCAAGATAAGCAACTATGTGATAGCAAGATATATGACAAGAAACAATATGGCTATCACAAAGTAAAGTGCATAAGTAAAGAGCTCGGGTAAGAGATAACCGAGGCACGCGGAGACGATGATGTATCCCGAAGTTCACACCCTTGCGGATGCTAATCTCCGTTTGGAGCGGTGTGGAGGCACAATGCTCCCCAAGAAGCCACTAGGGCCACCGTAATCTCCTCACGCCCTCGCACAATGCAAGATGCCGTGATTCCACTAAGGGACCCTTGAGGGCGGTCACCGAACCTGTACAAATGGCAACCCTTGGGGGCGGTCACTGAACCCGTACACTTTGGCAACCCTTGGGGGCGGTCACCGGTACCCGTCAAATTGCTCGGGGCGATCTCCACAACCTAATTGGAGACACCGACGCTTGCCCGGAGCTTTACACCACAATGATTGAGCTCCGAACAACACCAACCGTCTAGGGCACCAAGGCACCCAAGAGGAACAAGCTCTAGGGTGCCCAAACACCCAAGAGTAATAAGCTTCTCAAACTTCACTTCCACGTATCACCGTGGAGAACTCAAACCGATGCACCAAATGCAATGGCAAGGGCACACGGAGTGCCCAAGTCCTTGTCTCTCAAATCCCACCGGAACAAATAATGCTAGGGAGGAAAATGAGAGGAAGAACAAGAAGGAGAACACCAAGAACTCCAAGATCTAGATCCAAGGGGTTCCCCTCACATAGAGGAGAAAGTGATTGGTGGAAATGTGGATCTAGATCTCCTCTCTCTTTTCCCTCAAAAACTAGCAAGAATCCATGGAGGGAATGAGAGTTAGCAAGCTCAAAGAAGGTCAACAAAGGGGGAAGAACACGAGCTCAAAAGGTTAGGTTCAATGGGGAAGAAGACCCCCTTTTATAGGAGGGGGAAAATCCAACCGTTATGTGCTCAGCCCGCACACGAGCGGTACTACCGCTCCTGGTCCCGGTACAACCGGGACTCACAATATACGTGCAGAACCCTACCAGGCAGTACAACCAGGCGACTAGGCGATAGCACCGGTTGAGAAGAACAACCGGACCAACCGCCCAGCCACCGCTCAACCACCGCATAGGAACAGAAGGGAGTCACCCCTGAGTGCGGTAGTCGAGTGGTACCGGGCCGGTGCAACCGCATGGCCTTGAGCGCTCGGGCGGCTAAGTCCTGAGCGGTCGAACTGCTCCGGACACCGGTGGTACCGGTACGACCGGACCAACCGGGCCACCACCGCCCGAGTACCGCATCAAAACAGAGGCCTGACTGGTACTTGGGCGGTGCCTGGCCGGAACAACCGCCCAAGTCTTTGCTGAGCAAGTTGGCGGTACCACCGCCCGGAAGCAGCGGTACAACGGCTGAGAGCTCCAAGCGGTACTACCGCTGGGGCACGCGGTACTACCGCTGGGACCAGACAAAAACCACTCCCAAGAAAACCAGAACTGCCATAACTTCTGCATATGAGCTCCGAATTGAGCAAACTCAAGCTTGTTGGAAACAAGACGATGAGTAGCATCAAAACAGCATATAATAAGAAGAGGCAGGGGAGGTATGCCAACAAATAGAGGAGTGAAACCTCCAACCGAGAAGAACCGGCAAAACCTCCAACATCGAAAACATCATAGAAGATGCATGTGAACTCCGTTTTCGATGAACTCGAGCTTGTCATCAAGATGACCATAAGCTCTAAGACTCACAAAGAGAACCAAACAAGAACCAAGAAATATGATGCAAGGATGCAATGGTTTGAGCTCTCTATGAACGATATGATCAAGCTACTCATCGAGAGCCCCCCTTGATAGTACGGCAATCGATCCTATAACCCGGTCTCCCAACTACCATCATGAGACCGGTAAAGTAGAAAACCTATCAAGGGCAAACCTTTGCCTTGCACATGGTCCACTTGAGCTAGATGATGACAATCTTGACTCCCTCAAGTTGGACCACCTTTCTTGATTGTGTTGACTCGATGAAGACTAGTTGATTGCTCCCCCATACTCCACTATGGGTAAGCCACTCTTCCGCACATCTTCACAAGTCCATTATCACCACAAAGGACGGCAACTTCAAGCATTTGATCTCTTCGTGATGCTCCACTTGAACTTGCACACCGCAACCTAACCCCACAAAGAACTCTCACGAAGACCATGGGTTAGTACACAAAGCGTAATTGACAATTCTTACCATACCATGGGATCACTTGATCCCTCTCGGTACATCTTCTGCGCTTTGTGAGTTGATCAACTTGATTCACTCTTGACTTAGTCTTGATCATCCTTGAACCTTTCCAATTCTCTTCATTTGAATGATGTCTTGAAGGTAGACATGAATGATCACACAATCTTCTTCTTCAAGACATGCTTGCAATAAGCTCAACTCTCACATGACCAATCTTTGGATAATTCCTTGAATAACACCTTGGTCGACACAAACTCTCCTTGAAACCAACACATGTACTCCAAGAAAAGCCTATGGACTAAACCTTCAAATATAACTCAAGGCAACCATTAGTCCATAGAGATTGTCATCAATTACCAAAACCAAACATGGGGGCACCGCATGTTCTTTCACCACGTATCTAGGGGCAAGCTTCCCTTTGATACCGAAGCGACGAGTACCTTTCATAGGAGAGACACGGAGGTAAACACGATCTCTGATCTCGAAAGCCAAATCACGGTGCTTACTATAATAGTAGCTCTTATGACGGGATTGGGCTGCTTTGAGGTTATCGCGAATGACTTTGCACATTTCCTCTGCCTCTGTGATTAAGTCATTACCCAAAAGCTGACGTTCACCGGTTTTAGACCAGTTGAGAGGGGTACGACACTTCCTGCCATACAGAATTTCAAATGGGGCCTTGCCCGAACTTGCTTGAAAACTGTTGTTGTAGGAGAATTTAGCATAAGGAAGACAATCCTCCCACTTCATGCCGAAGGAAATCACACAAGCCCTGAGCATATCTTCAAGAATCTAGTTGACACGCTCGACTTGACCGCTAGTTTGAGGATGGAAAGCTGTGCTGAAACGGATGTTGGTGCCCATGGCCTTCTGAAAAGAATCCCAAAACTTTGAGGTAAAGATGCTGCCACGGTCTGAAGAGATCACTTGTGGAATACCGTGCAGAGAGACAATACGAGAGGTATAGAGTTCCGCCAATTGAGCTGCAGTGATCGACTCTTTGATAGGCAGAAAGTGAGCCACTTTGCTGAGTTTGTCGATGACAACGAATATAGCATCATTGCCATGCTTGGACTTTGGAAACCCAGTCACGAAGTCCATCTCAATGTGGTCAAACTTCCATTCTGGAATGGCAAGAGGTTGGAGGAGACCTGCTGGCCTTTGGTGTTCTGCCTTCACTCTTCTGCAGACATCACATTCGTTCACGAATTGAGCGATCTCGCGCTTCATTCGAGTCCACCAATAAGCTTGCTTAAGGTCCTGATACATCTTCGTGCTCCCAGGGTGGATGGAGAGGAGAGAATTGTGAGCCTCGTTCATGATCACTTTACGAAGGTCACCTTTGGGTACAACAATACGATCCTCGAAGAAAAGAGTGTCCTTGTCATCAAGGCGGTAGCACTTGTACTTGGACTGGCTCTTGGCAATCCCAATCTTCAGCTTTTTCATCATAGCATCAAGAAGCTGGGCTTGGCGAATCTGGTCTTCCAAGGTAGGAGAGACTTGAAGGTTGGCGAGGAATCCTTGAGGAACAACTTGCAGATTAAGTTTGCGGAAAGCTTCACAAAGCTCGGGTTGATAAGGCTTGAGAATCAGACTGTTGCAGTAAGCTTTCCTGCTCAAAGCGTCAGCAATCACATTGGCCTTGCCTAGAGTATACTCAATACTCGGATTATACTCTTGAATAATTTCGACCCATCGAGTTTGTCTGAGGTTGAGATTAGGCTGAGTGAAGATGTACTTGAGACTCTTATGATCAGTGAAAATGTCCACTTTTCTTCCCAATAGAAGATGTCTCCAAGTCAAAAGAGCATGCACAACTGCCGCCAACTCGAGATCATGAGTGGGGTAGTTCTTATCATTAGGCTTCAACTGGCGAGATGTATAAGCAACAACTTTCTTCTCTTGCATCAATACTGCGCCAAGACCTTGGAGAGAGGCATCACAAAGGACCTCGTACGGCTTGGATTCATCAGGCGGAGTGAGAACTGGAGCAGTGATCAATTTCCCTTTCAAAGTGTTGAAAGCAATATCACACTCCGGAGACCAAACGTACTTGACGTGCTTCTGAAGAAGATTTGAGAGAGGTTTCGTGATCTTAGAAAAGTTTTCAACGAATCTTCGGCAATAGCTTGCGAGACTGAGAAAACTGCGGAGTTGCTTCACGTTCTGAGGAGGTTCCCAATTCCCAATTGCAGACACCTTCTCAGGATTCACGGCAATGCCCTTGGCAGAGATGATATGACCAAGATAAAGAACCTCATCGAGCCAAAATTCACACTTGGAGAACTTGGCGTAGAACTGATGTTCCCTGAGCTTATCGAGAACCAAACGCAAGTGCTTGGCATGATCTTCCCTGTTCTTCGAGAAAACCAGAATGTCGTCGAGATAGACCAAAACGAAGTCATTGGTGTAGGCGTTGAAGATGAAGTTCATCATGCGAGAAAACATCGGAGGAGCGTTGACGAGACCAAAAGACATGACAGTGTATTCATATGAACCAAAGCTTGTCCTGAAAGCCGTCTTGGGAATATCTTGCTCACGGATTCGAATCTGATGATAACCCATACGAAGATCAAGCTTGGAGAATACTTGGGCACCTTTGAGTTGTTCGAACAGCTCATTGATGTTGGGAAGTGGATATTTGTTCTTGATGGTCTTCTTGTTCACTGGACAGTAATCAACACAAAGTCGGTCCGTTCCATCCTTCTTCTTCACAAAAAGAACACCACAACCCCACGGAGAAGAACTAGGCCGGATGAGACCCATTTTCTCTTGAATATCGAGTTGCTTCTTCAGCTCCTTCAACTCTTCAGGTCCGAGCTTGTAAGGACGTTTGCACACAGGTTCCATGCCAGGCTCAAGATCAATAACGAATTCAACTGGCCGGTGCGAAGGCATTCCTGGAAGCTCTTCTGGAAAGACGTCTTGATATTCGCAAATGACTGGAATTTAAGAGATGGCATCGAGTTCACCCTTCTCATTGAGAGAAAACAGACGGATGGTATCATCCCGAGCGGCAAAGACAATTACATCCTCAGACGAATGAGTCAATTGAATCTGCCTGGCTGCACAATCAAGCTGAGCCTTGTGCTTAGAAAGCCAATCCATTCCAAGAATAAGATCAATATCCGAGTCACCAAGAACATTTGGAGAGGACAAGAACTTATAGTCACCCAAAGTGATAGTAACATCCGGAACGCATACTCGAGATGTGATTTGACGGGCCAGAGAGACAATAGCCAACGGTTTCGGCAACACTTGAGTAACAAAATCATGCTTAGATGCAAAAGGTCTCGAGATGAAACAATGCGATGCACCAGTGTCAAAAAGAACTTTTGCAGGAATATCATTAACAGGAAGGTTATCCATGATCACATCTGACGAGTCCTCTGCCTGAGCTGCATTCATCAAATTGACCTTGGCATGCTTGGGGTTATGCTTGACCACAGCTGTACTTGCCGATCTGACAGGAGGAGGAGGAAGACACCTCTGGTTGAAACACTTGTTGGCATAGTGACCCTTCTGTTGGCACTTGTTGCACGTGACCTCTGAAAGCGGACGGTGATACAGAGCACTCGATCTTGGAGCTTGAGACGAAGTCTTGTTCTGAAAGCCAGGGTTGGGTGGGTGGGAAGAAACACTGCCACCTTTGCTCTTCTGCTGATACGGCTGACGGAACGGAGGAGGAGGAAGCCAAAACTTCTGCTGCTTGGCCACTTGAGTAGAGGAAGAAGGAGTAGCATCTCTGACTCACTTCTTGGAAGCATCACACCTCAACTGAGCGGCCTCTTGCTTCAGTGCCATGTTGTAGAACTCATCGTACCTCAAGGGCTCAAAGAGAACAAGAGCGAGCTGAATTTCTTCTCTGAGACCACCCCTGAACTGGTATATCATGCTCTTCTCATCAGGGACGTCCTGCTTAGCAAAGCGGGCGAGCTTCTGGAACAACTTGTTGTAGTCATAGACAGATAAAGAGCCTTGCTCCAGATTGCGGAATTCCTCATGCTTGCTTTCAACCACGCTCTGGGGAACATGATGAGCTCGGAAATCTCGACGGAAATCATCCCAAGTGATAATACGTCCACCTCTGGAATCCTTGTACTGCTGGAACCATTCTGCAGCTTGATCTTTGAGTTGGAAGGAAGTGAACTTAACAAAGTCCTCAGGCCTGATGTTACTGCACTCGAAATTCTTGCACAGATCCACTAGCCAATCGTCAGCATCGGTTGCCTCAACACAATTGCTGAAAGTCTTTGGCCCGTTAGCAAGGAACTGGTTGAGTGTAGCAAAGTGATTCTGATTGCTGCCTTGATTCCCTTGGTTGCCTTGATTGCGCTCTTGAAGAATTTGCATGATCAACTGTGTGTTTGCATTGGTTGCGGCCATCACAGCTTGCCATGCCTCTGGAGGAGGTGGAGGTGGTGGCGGATCAGGATTCGGAGTCGTGCGCGTTGGAGGAGCCATCCTGAAGAGGTTGACGTCCATAAGCACATTGATAGATAAATATTGAAGCTGAAACCAACGGAATGAAAATTGCAACATATAGTCTTCACATCCGAACAAAATGAACAAATGCATTCCTCTTGAAATGGTCACATATCCATAAATTGAGAAGCCACGTAGAATAAAGGTAGAGAAATAAATCAACAAGGTACGGATCAAGAACGAATAATCGGTAAGAAATCCCAATCTCAAACCAATATTCGTGGAAGAAGAACTAGAGCTACTAGAATTCCCACCTATGAAACTCCCGAATCTTTTCGGTTATGCAATCAGGTGTTGGGGATACAGGGGAAGCATAATATCTCACCCAAACTAGCAAATCCTACATCCAGCTGTATCCATCCTTCAACACATAACCAAGAAACCTTCGGAAACCATCTACCTCAACCTTCGAAAAGCATCCGTTATACAAGTTATGGCAATACTCCTGAACTCCCGCCCCAGTACTGGGTGGCGTTGAGGTTATCTCACCAACGAACTGCATAAAAGAGATTTTCGATGTCGGTGTACTAAACTCAGGTATTCCAGAACTGTAACGATAAAATTATAATGACAACACCTCAGAGCTCAACTCCCTGGGACACTTCCACTAAACCCCTGACAGGAGGCACCAAGACAATGTTCTCATCATAAAACCATCGGAACGATTCCAAGATACCCGCGTGATCCTAAAATTTTTTTTAGTGAAATTTTAGAAGAGAAGAGTCAAAACTCTACGTCAGGATGCCTTACCAGAGCGATGAGGAGACTGGGAAGTAAAAGAATTCCTAAACTCTCCGATATATAATTCCTAAATGACTCAAAACATTTTTCTAGACACAACTCGGCCGCTAAAATGATCAAGCAATGGGGTTCCTAAGGTCGGGGATGGCTCTGATACCAACTTGTAACACCCTCGATGCGACTATATCTCCCACGTGTCGAGGCATGACTTAGAGGCATAATCGCATTGAAGGTATATGTCGCAAGTTAGGCAATCTGATAGAGGCAAAGGTGTCCCGATGTTTCGATGAGATGGTGGCTATCGTTTTCTGTGGGAATCGACCTTGACGATCCGACTACGAACGTGCGAGACGTCGCGCCTTAGCAATCGCTAAACCAACTTCCGAGGGGTTATTGACCACGCCGGAGCACGATCAACCTGACCACGAGGGCCTGTTTCCTGCGAGCAAACGAAGAACAAGCAAGAAACTGAGATTGCAATCTGGATATTGCGAATATGAGATGAAAGCTTTATTGATGTCCTCATCACAATCTTCACAACATCCCATGTAATATGAATAATAAATGGGAGATAACATAGTTGGCTTACACTTGCCACATCAATCAAGTATATAAATAACATTACATCATCCAAACACTCATGGCCCGACTACGGCACCAAAATAAAAGACAACCCAACATGCGACAACGGTCCCGTTCACCCCCAACTGGGCACCACTACTGATCATCGGGAAAGGAAACATAGTGACGTTGAGAGTCTTCGTCGAACTCCCACTTGAACTCATACGCGTCTCCTGGAGCGGAATCATCATGCCCTGCATCTGGTGTAATAGTAATCTATGAGCCACAGGGACTTAGCAATCTCGCACCCTCGAGATCAAGACTATTTAAGCTTATAGGTAAGACAAGGTAAATATGTGGAGCTGCAGCAAGCGACTAGCAAGTATGGTGGCTAACTTAAACGCAAAAGAGAGCGAGAAGAGGAGGCAAAGCGCGAGCGAGAAACTAGAGAGGAACCTGCGCAAACATAACTCCAACATCGTGTCCACTTCCCGGACTCCACCGAGAAGAGGCCATCATGGTAACACACTCAGTTGATTCATTTTAATTAATTAAGGTTCAAGTTATCTACAACCGGACATTAACAAATTCCCATCTGCCCATAACCGCGGGCACGGCTTTCGAAAGTTCAAATCCCTGCAGGGGAGTCCCAACTTAGCCCATGACAAGCTCTCATGGTCAACGAAGGAATAGACCTCCTCCCAAGATGTTCCGATCAGACTCGGTATCTCGGTAATTCAAGACACTTCGACAGGTTAAAACAAGACCAGCAACACCGCCCGAATGTGCCGACAAATCCCGATAGGAGCTGCACATATCTCTTTCTCAGGGCACAATCGGATAAGCAATCCGTACAACTAAAACCAGCCCTCGAGTTTCCCCGAGGTGGCGCTGCAAGGGGCTCTAGGTTGGACCAACACTCAGAGGAGCACTGGCCCGGGGGGGGGGGTTAAAATAATGATGACCCTTGAGTCTGCAGAACCCAAGGGAAAAAGAGGCTAGGTGGCAAATGTTAAAACCAAGGTTGGGCATTGCTGGAAAAGCTTTAATCAAGGCGAACTATCAAGGGGTTCCCATTATAACCCAACCGCGTAAGGAACGCAAAATCCGGGAACATAACACCGATATGACGGAAACTAGGGCGGCAAGAGTGGAACAAAACACTAGGCGAGAGGCCAAGCCTTCCACCCTTTACCAAGTATATAGGTGCATTAAGATAACAAGATAATATAATGATATCCCAACAAGAAAATTAATATTCCAATAAGGAACGGCCTCCGATCTTCACCTGCAACTAGTAACGCTATAAGAGGGGCTGAGCAAAGCGGTAACATAGCCAATCAACGGTTTGCTAGGACAATGGAGGGTTAGAGGTTTGACATGGCAATTTGGGAGGCTTGAAAGCAAGTGGTAGGCATCGTAGCAATGGCATAGCAAAAGAGCGAGCAAACTAGCATAGCAAAGATAGTAGTGATTTCGAGGGTATGATCATCTTGCCTGCACAGTTGTCAGAGTTGACTGGATCCTCGAAAGCAAACTCAACGGGCTCCTCGTTAGCGAACTCGTCTCCCGGCTCTACCCAAACAAGACAAACAAGCAACAAGGATACAATCAACCACGTGCAAGTATCAAGCAATATGGTGCAATGATGATATGCTATGCGGTATGCGATGCGGGATGCAAAATGCAAGATATGACAGGAAAAGCATGAACCTGGCCTCAACTTGGGATTCCAAATGTGCCACTGTAAAGATGAGATGAAATCGCTTGAAAACGATATAAAGAACGCCGGAATCGGAGGTTACGGTTTGGAAATGGCAAGCGATTCAAAATGACACCGGTCTGCGATTTACAGCAAGTAGCCATCTAAATGCAATGAGATGAACATGCTACAGGACCCA
Organism: Triticum urartu; assembly: GCF_003073215.2. NCBI lineage: Eukaryota > Viridiplantae > Streptophyta > Magnoliopsida > Poales > Poaceae > Triticum > Triticum urartu. The sequence continues at coordinate 324,589,461 of NC_053022.1, forward strand.
AACATGACAACAAAATACATGGCAGGGATGCATACAAGATGCTTAACAAAAGTCTAGCACTGAGATACGACCAATTCATCCATTAATAGGTTCAAACAAGCATGGAAAAAATGCATATGACAAACAAATTTCAGACTTAGTGATATTAACACTTGTCTGGAATTTCAGATCAACTAGCCCTCTTCGGAGCAACAAAACTACATGCTACAGGACCTGAACATGGCAAAGTAAAGCATGGCATGGAGCTATTCAAAGAGCTTAACAAAAGTCCCTTAGTGACCTTGAGCCAAAAGGGATCAGAAAATACAATTGCAAGCATGTGAACATGGCAAAAATATAATCAGTTTTCAGACTTAGTGAAAACTGACACATGCTGAAATATAACTCAAGTACGCATGTTTACGAGCTCGATGCACTCACTACGGTGCAAGTCATGGCAAGACAAGCATACACCCCATCAAGAAGGCACAAAATGTAAGCTAGACATGGCAAGAACAATAGCATAGCATGCACGGATCAACTACAACATCATCGGCAAAATTGCAAACAAGTTGACAATCTGCCGAGATTCACAAAGTAGCAAAAGTAGAGCTCGACTGACTCAAGCTAGGGTGCTCCAGAATTGCAAACAAAGACATGGATAGAATGAGCACTACAAGATTAACAAAACATCCGTACTGATCATCCTCAAAAGAGGCATGGATCACTAGGAAACAACATGAACATATGGCATCATGAGATAAACAGCTCCAGGACTTAGTGAAATTGCTAAGTCCCTGAAAACAGAATTAGCAAGTGCACCACTTTGCAAGCTTGCACAAGTCACCACACACATCACAAAAATACATGGGTTGCACCTCTGGAAAGATGACAAAACCCTTAACAAAACATATGTAGAACTCATGGGCATATCATGCACACAAAAATCATGGCAAAAATGACAAAAAGCTAAATGGAGAAGCAGATCTGACAATAATCTCAAGTAGCACTCTTCTAACAGCATTTCGGGCATAAAGATGAGCTCAAATGAAAATGATGCAATGGAATGAAATTGTGTACTCTCTGAGATGAACATTTTTATATGCTATATGCATGAATCGAAGCTACGGATGCTAAGGTACGGAGCCGAGAACATGAGCATATGGACTGAGAATTTCGGGACTTGGTAGAAAAAATCACCCCGAGATCTAGGGTTTACTGTTCATGCACGCGAACTGAGAACTCTGGCGAGGGTTGACTTGCTCCGGCAAGGTCGCAAAACTGGCGGGGAGGCGAGGGAGAGCCGGACCCGGCCGGATCCGGGCCGGATCTGGCGGCGGACGGCGGCCACCAGGGACGCGGGGCGGCGAGCTCGCGGCTTCCCGCGGGCGGCGGTGGCGGTGCGCCCGAGTGGGCGGCGGGGCTGGCGCGCGGCGAGGCTGGAGGAGACGGGCGGCGGCGCGGGGAACGGGCCCTTGGGGGCCGGCCTTGGGCTTCCCGGGCCCGGCGGTGGGAGGCGGCGGCGAGTGCCACGTGGCGGAACGTCACTGGTGCGGGGGCGGCGGCGCAGAGTGTCCGCCCCGGGCGGACAATGTCCGGCGGCGCGCGAGGTTTTTTAGGGTTTCGGGGGGAGAGGAAGATCCGGATTCGGAGGGGTCTTTAAATAGGCATAGAGGGAGCTAGGAGAGTCCAAATGAGGTGCGGTTTTCGGCCACGCGATCATGATCGAACGCTCTAGATGATGGAGCAGAGCTAGGTGGGTTTTGGGCCAAATTGGAGGGGTGTTGGGCTGCAACACACACGAGGCCTTTTCGGTCCCTCGGTTAACCGTTGGAGTATCAAACGAAGTCCAAATGATACGAAACTTGACAGGCGGTCTACCGGTAGTAAACCAAGGCCGCTTGGCAAGTCTCGGTCCAATCTGGAAATGTTTAAACCCCACACCCGAAAGAAAGGTAGAAATGACCACCGGAGGAGAACGAAGCGCCGGAATGCAAAACGGACAACGGGGAAAATGCTTGAATGCATGAGACGAACACGTATGCAAATGCCATGCACACGATGACATGATATGAGATGCATGACAACGGTAAAAACACACGGAGACAAAGACCCGAACCCGAGAATGTATAATAACTTAACGCCGGAAACGGCAAGAGTTGGAGTACAAATTGGGAAAATTACATCCGGGGTGTTACAGGCATCCCCAAGCTTAGACTCTTGAGTCTCCTTGAATATTTACTTGGGGTGCCTTGGTCATCCCCAAGCTTGAGCTCTTGCCTCTCCTCCTTCTCCTCATATCGATACCTCCTCGATCTTTGATCACTTCATCCACACAAAACTCAATAGAAAGCTCGGTAAGATCCGTTAGTATAATAAAGAAAATCACTACTCTAATTACTGTTGCAAACCAGTTCATATTTTGTTTTTTCACTGTAGCTACTGTAATATAACTTTTCCATGGCTTAATCCACTGATAGAAATCGATAGTTTCATCAAAACAAGCAAACGGTGCATCAAAAACAGAATCTGTCTTAAACAGGACAGTCTGTAGTAATCTGAACATTCACCATACTTCTGGTACTCCAAAAATTCTGAAACATTTAGGAAAAATAAAAAAATTGTATATAAGGACAGTTCAAAAAGTTTCAGGACCGTTTGACGTTCCAGTAAAAAATGTAAAATCGCGCACTACAACCAAAGTTTCTGTTTTGCACCGCACAAACCAACAAGCAATGTAAACATCCTAAAGGCAAATCTTGGCACATTATTTTTATGATACAATGGATTTGTACAAGGGGATAATTATTTTTGTTTGAAAAGTTTCTGTACTCAAGGGTCACAAAGTTTCCATGGGCATGAACAAAGTTCAAGGGTTAGCTCCCACTTTTAACAATGCTCGTCTTTCTCACTTTCGCTTTTTTTGAAAATGTTTTAGGTTCCCCTCTTTATTTTTAGGTTTTAAACTTTATAAAGCACACAACAGAAATAAATGACTCTCTAAAACTTCTGGGTTGTCTCGCTGGCAGCGCTTTTTTTAAAGCCATTAAGCTAGGCATATAGTGCTCAAGTAATGGATCCATCTGGATCCCAAGGTATATCAAAGCCAATTTTAATTAACAAAGATTTGTGATTTAGTAGTGAGCACAAATAACATATCATGCAACAACGAAGTCTTACTCTCTTCCTATGCATCAGCATGTCATAAAAGACAATTCATGCACACATAGTAAAGGCCAATGCATAGTATAAACAGTTTCTTGCAATTTTATCATATTGGAAACATGGAGAGGCGGAGATGTAGTTCCTCTCTCATAATAATTGCAAGTAGGAGCAGAAATCACATGCATATTATATCTATCAAAATCATCATGTGTAGTACTACTGCTACCCATCAATATAATCCTTAATAAGGGCAAACTTTCTCCAATATAGTGTAGTCGGGAGAATTCAAAAAGATAATAGGACTATCATGCGTGGGTGCAATAGCAAAAATTTCATGTTTAACATAAGGAACTATATCAAGTTCATCTCCATAAGCATAATTCATATTGGCATCTTGTCCACAAGCATAGCAAGCATCATCAAAAAGGGGTATTTCAAAAGAATCAACGGGATCATAACAATCATCATAGCATTCATCCTTTGGTAAATTCGAAGGGAAATTAAACAATGTATGGGATAAAAGAGTTACTCTCATTAGATGGTGGGAATGGGTGATCAATCCGCTCTTCCTCCTTTTGTTCTTCGCTCTCCTCCTCATCTTTTTCATCCAATGAGCTCACAATGTCATTAATTTCTTCTTCCATAGACTCCTGCAAAATATTATTCTCTTCTTGGACAGTGGAGGAGTCCTCAATATATGGTTTAAAATAAGGATTAGAAGCATAATTATCATAGCAATATTTAAGTATGGCCAAATTTTCAGATTTGTAGAGAGCAGTATCACACTCTTCAATAAAAGAAGCAATTTCACAAGTACCCCTAAAAGCAGCAAATTCTTCAATTTGTTGAACATCATAGTAATTATAAACACCCTTAGTATACGAAGATACGATTCCATTATCACTAAACTCACATTGGCAAGGAAGGTGTTTCTTAGGGTCTTGTACAATCATATATTTCACATAAATTCCAAGCATAGCACTGCAATGATGAATTTGATCTAGTAAAGTTTCCCTTTTTCAGATATGCGGTGTCGCACATAACAAGCATGCTCATCTAAAGATTTTACCTCAACTAAGCTAGTTGGGGTTTCAGCCCGAGCACATAGGGATCAAAGATGATCCAAGTAAAAAGCTTCAGTAGTGTGATAGATATTGAGTGGTTCTTCAACCATTGGTTCAGTAGGTACCACTATTTTTTTTGGTATTTTGCGTTTCCTACCCATAACTAAAGATAGAAAACAAGAGCACAAAATAAAAACTACTTAGTGATAAAGCAAACAAGCACACACGAGAATATTCACCCCACGCTATAACTCCCCGGCAACGGCGCGAGAAAAAGGTCTTGATAACCCACAAGTATAGGGGATCAATTGTAGCCTCTTTCGATAAGTAAGAGTGTCGAACCCAACGAGGAGCTAAAGGTAGAACAACTATTCCCTCAAGTTCTATCGACCACCGATACAACTCTATGCATGCTTAACGTTCGCTTCATCTAAAACAAGTATGAAACTAAAAGTACTTTGTAGGTGTTGTTGGATAGGTTTGCAAGAATACAAAGAGCACGTTAATAAAAACTAGGGGCTGTTTAGGTAAAGAAGCAATAAAGTTAGTATAGCAAGTTTGGAAAAGTGGTGGTAGGAGTTGTGAAATTGTCCCTAAGCAATTGACTACTTTACTAGACCAATAGCATTCTTTATGTGGGAGAGGTGTAACGTCCTCGATGCGGCTATATCTCCTATGTGTCGAAGCACGACTTAGAGGCATTACCGCATTGAAAGCAATGTCGCAAGTAAGGTAATCTTCACAACAACCCATGTAAATAGATAAAAGGGGAAAGGATACATAGTTGGCTTACACTCGCCACATCACACAAATACATGAATAACAATACAATCATCCAATACACTCATGGTCCGACTACAGTACCAAAATAAAGATCAACCCCCACATGCGACAAAGTCCCCGATCGCCCCAACTGGGCACCACTACTGATCATCTGGGAAAGACACATAGTAACGGCGATAGTCTTCATCGAACTCCCACTTGAGCTCAAGCGCATCGTCTGGAACAGTATCATCGGTCCCTGCATCTGGTTTTGGAAGTAAACTGTTAGTCACGGGGACTCAGCAATCTCGCACCCTCGCGATCAAGACTATTTAAGCTTATAGGTAAGACAAGGTATGATGTGGAGCTGCAGCAAGCGACTAGCATATATGGTGGCTAACCTATTCGCAAAAGAGAGCGAGAAGAGAAGGCAAAAGCACGGTCGAACAACTATGATCAAGAAGTGATCCTAGAACAACCTACGTCAAACATTACTCCAACACTGTGTTCACTTCCCGGACTCCGCCGATAAGAGACCATCACGGTTACACACGCGGTTGATTCATTTTAATTAAGTTAAGTTTCATGTTATCTACAACCGGACATTAACAAATTCCCATCTGCCCATAACCGCGGGCACGACTTTTGAAAGTTCAAATCCCTGCAGGGGAGTCCCAACTTAGCCCATCACAAGCTCTCCCGGTCAACGAAGGATATTCCTTCTCCCGAGATATTCCGATCAGACTCGGCATCCCGGTTACAAGACATCCTAGACAATGGTAAAACTAGTCCAGCAACACCACCCGAATGTGCCGACAAATCCCGATAGGAGCTGCACATATCTCGTTCTCAGGGCACACTCAGATGAGCCAGACATCGGGTAGGCCAGCCTAGAGTTGCCCCTGGTAGCCCCGGACATCGCTCAGTTGGACCAACACTTAGAGAAGCACTGGCCCGGGGGGGGGGGGGGTAAAATAAAGATGACCCTTGAGTCTGCGAAACCCAAGGGGAAAAGGCTAGGTGGCGAATGGTAAAACCAATGTTGGGAATTTCTGGAAGAGTTTTATTCAAGGCGAACTGTCAAGGGGTTCCCATTATAACCCAACCGCGTAAGGAACGCAAAATCCGAGAACATAACACCGATATGACGGAAACTAGGGCGGCAAGAGTGGAACAAAACACAAGGCAAAAGGCCGAGCCTTCCACCCTTTACCAAGTATATAGGTGCATTAAGATAACAAAATAATATAGTGATATCCCAACAATAAACACTGTTCCAACAAGGAACGATCTCCAATCTTCACCTGCAGCTAGCAACGCTATAAGAGGGGCTGAGCAAAGCGGTAACATAGCCAATCAACGGTTTGCTAGGACATATAGGGTTAGGGGTTTGACATGGCAATTATGGGAGGCATGATAATAAAGTGGTAGGTATCGTAGCATAGGCATAGCAAAAGAGCGAGCATCTAGCAAGCAAAGATAGAAGTGATTTCGAGGGTATGATCATCTTGACTGCAAAGTTGTCAGAGTTGACTTGATCCTCGTAAGCGAACTCAACGGGCTCCTCGTTCACGAACTCGTCTCCCGGCTCTACCCAAACAAGAACAACAAGCAAACAGAACACAATCAACCACGTGCAATGCTCAAACAACAAGATGCAAACATGGTATGATATACGGGATGCGGTAAGGGATGCATATGCAAGATTTGACAAAGAATGACAGAACCTGGCGTCAACTTGGAAATCCAAGAGTGCCACTGGAAAGTGAGGTGATTTCGGTTGAAATCGATATAAAGATCACCGGAATCGGATGCACGATTTGGAAATGGCAAGCAAAACAAATATGGCACCGGTCTGCGATAATCAGCAAGTGACCAACTAAATGCATCAAGATAAATATGCTACAACACTCAAACATGACAACAAAATACATGGCAGGGATCCACTCATGAAGCTTGACAAAAGATGAGCACTGAGCTACGGCTAAATCATCCATTAACAGGTTCAAACAAGCATGGCAAAAGTGCAAATGATAACAGGTTTCAGACTTGTGAAATTAACACGTCTGGAATTTATCATCAGGAAGCACACTTTAGAGCATGAAAAGTACATGCTATAGGAACTTAACATGGCAAAGCAAGGCATGGCATGAAGCTACTCAAAGCACTTAACAAAAGTCCCTTAGTGACCTTGAGCCAAAAGGGATCAGAAAATACAATTGCAAGCATGTGAATATGGCAAAAACATAAACAGATTCAGACTTAGTGAAAAATAGGAGCATGCAAATCAGTTAATGAGTAGGCATGTTTACGAGCTCGATGCACTCACTACAGAGCATGACATGACAAACTAAGCATACACCCATCAAGAATACATGGCATAGAAGCTAGACATGGCAAGAACAACAACATAGCATGCACGGATCGATAGCAACATCCCCGGCAAAATCGCTAAACATGTCAACAATCTGTGAGGATTCACTTTATAGCAAAAGTAGAGCTCAATTGACTCAAGCTAGGGTGCTCCATAAATCCAAACAATGACATGGATGGATAGAGCACCACAATATTAACAAAACATCCTTACTGATCATCCTCAAAAGAGGCACGGATCACTAGGAAACAACATGAACATATGGCATAATGACAAAATCAGGACAAGGACTTAGTGAAATTCGAAGTCCCTGAAATCAGCATTACCGATTACGCTACTTTGCAAGCTTGTGCTAGTCACCACAAATATCACAAAAATACATGACAAGAACCTCTGTAAATATGGCATGGCATATGACAAAACACATGTAGAGCTCAGGATCATAGCATGCACACATTAATCATGGCAAAAATGACAAATAGCTATTTGATGAAACCGATCTGACAAATTCACCACATAGCCCTCTTCCAACAGAATTTTGGGCATCAAGATGAGCTCAAATGAAAATGATGCAATGAGATGAAATGATGTACTCGTCGAGACAAACATTTTGATATGCAACACGCACAAATTAGAGCCACGGATGCAGAGTTATGACATGATGAAAATTGCCAAAAAATTAGGGTTTGAGGGGAAGAAGTCAACTGAGATCTAGATCTGGCCGGCGTGGTTACTATAGCAGGGCGCAGAAAATGAGGATCGTCAGCATGGACGAATAGCGCGGCAGCCGGAGCTTGAGGAAGCTCACCGGCACGAGGGGGCCCCGTCGGAGTTGCTCACGCCAGAGCACGGGGCTGCGGGCACGGCGTCGGGGAGGCAGGGGCGGCGCGGTGATGGTCGAGGTGGCGGGCGTGGCTTCCGTTGCCAGAGAAGACAAACTGCGGCGGTGCGGCAAGCTGAGGTGGCGGCGGGCGCGTCACCGTCGCGCGGGCGGAAGGAGAGAGAGGCGCGGCGTGCTGGGCGGCTCGGCCAGGGAGGCGCGCGGGAGGGCCGGCGCTGGGCTTGGCGGGCCCGCATCGGTGGGGAGGCGGCAAAGCGGTCCCCCGGGACAGGTGGCGCTTCAGGAGTGGACGGCGATGAGGGCGGACATGTCCGGCCGGCCGGATCTCGTCCGGCGGCGCGAGGATGGGATTTTTTTAGGGTTTCGTGGGAAAAGATCCGGGACTGGGAATGGGGGTCTATTTATAGACGTAGAGGGAGCTAGGAAGCTCGAAATGGAGTGCGGTTTTTGGCCACGCGATCGTGATCGAACGCTCTAGATGATGGAGAGGGTTTAGGTGGGTTTTGGGCCAAATTGGAAGGTTGTTGGGCTGCAACACCAACGAGGCCTTTTCGGTCCCTCGGTTAACCGTTGGAGTATCAAATGAAGTCCAAATGGCACGAAACTTGACAGGCGGTCTACCGGTAGTAAACAAGGCCGCTTGGCAAGTCTCGGTCCAATCCAGAAATGTTTAACCCCCACACACGAAAAGAGGTAGAAAGGGGCACCGGAGGAGATAGGAGCGCCGGAATGCAAAACGGACAACGGGGAAAATGCTCGAATGCATGAGACGAACACGTATGCAAATTCAATGCACATGATGACATGATATGATATGCATGACAAGGAAAACAACACACGGAGAAAAAAACCCGACACCGAGGAAAATAAAATAACTTAGGCTGGAAACGGCAAGAGTTGGGATACAGATAAGGTAAATTACATCCGGGGTGTTACAAGAGGCCACTGCTAGCATATCATCCATGACTTGGAATTCTATGCACTTTTGATTGGAACTATTAGCAAGCATCCGCAACTACTAACGTTCATTAAGGTAAAACCCAACCATAGCATTAAGATATATTGGTCCCCCTTCAATCTCGTATGCATCAATTTCTATGCTAAGTTGAAGCTTCTGTCACTCTTGCCCCCCAATACATAGTCCTATCAACATACAACTAACCCTATGGTGTGATCCACACGCGCGCTCATATGATGGGCACCAAAGGACAACAACATAACCACAAGCAATTTAAACGAATCATAGCAATTTACCAATTACCGATAGGACAACGAAAATCTACTCAGACATCATAGGATGGCAACACACCATTGGATAATAATATGAAGCATAAAGCACCATGTTCAAGTAGAGGGTACAACGGGTTGCGGGAGAGTGGACCACTGTAGATAGATGGGGGAAGGTGATGAAGATGTTTGTGAAGATGACGGAGGTGTTGGTGTAGATTGCCGTGACGATGATGGCCCTGGCGGCGTTCCGGCGCCACCAGAAGAGAGGGGGAGAGGGCCCCCTCCCTATTCTTCCTTGATCTTCCCCTAGATGCAAGAAGGGTTTACCCCCTGGTCCATGGCTTCCATGGTGGCAGAGGGGCGAGAGCCCCTCCGAGATTGGATATGTCTCTTTGTCTCTCTCTGTTTCTGCATTCCAGATTCTGGCCTTTCACCGTTTCTTTTATTTCCGGAGATCCGTAACTCCGATTGGGCTGAAATTTTAACACGATTTGTATCCGGATATTGGCTTTCTTTCAGCGAAATAAGGGCACCAACCGCCTTACGGGGTGGCCACGAGGGTCAGGGGCGCTGAGGGAGTCCTGGATTAGGGGGTCTCCGGACAGCCGGACTATATCCTTTGGCCGGACTGTTGGACTATGAAGACACAAGATTGAAGACTTCGTCCCGTGTCCGGATGGGACTCTACTTGGCGTGGAAGGCAAGCTGGGCAATACAGACATGTATATCTCCTCCTTTGTAACTGACCTTGTGTAACCCTAGCCCCCTCCGGTGGCTATATAAACCAGAGGGTTTTAGTCCGTAGGACAACAGACAATCATACCATAGGCTAGCTTCTAGGGTTTAGCCTCTCCGATCTCGTGGTAGATCAACTCTTGTATTACTCATATTATCAAGAATAATCAAGCAGGACGTAGGGTTTTACCTCCATCAAGAGGGCCCGAACCTGGGTAAAACATCGTGTCCCCTGCCTCCTGTTACCATCCGGCTTAGACGCACAGTTCGGGACTCCCTACCCGAGATCCGCCGGTTTTGACACCGACATCGGTGCTTTCATTGAGAGTTCCTATATGTCGTCGCCGTTAGGCTTGATGGCTCCTTCGATCATCGATAGCGATGCAGTCCAGGGTGAGACTTTTCTCCCCGGACAGATCTTTGTGTTCGGCGGCTTCGCACTACGGGCCAACTCGCTTGGCCGTCTAGAGCAGATCGAGAGTTACGCCCCTGGCCACCAGGTCAGGTTTGGAAGCTTAAACTACATGGCCGATATCCGCGGAGACTTGATCTTCGACGGATTCGAGCCCCTGCCTTGTGCGTCACACGGTCACAATGATTATGATTTAGCTCTACCATCGGACAGTGTTCAGGAGATCGCACCGGCAACCGCTCCGACCCTCAATTCGGAACCAGTTGCGCCATCCATGGACGGGTGGATAGACCCCACCACGGAGGCCGTAACCTCAGCGGCGATCGAGCCGAATATCAACCTTACCCTTCACGAGAGCCGTGATGCCAAACTGCCGGATCCTTCTCCAGCCATGGACTCCGAACCGCCTGTGCCCGTGCCTATCGAATCCGATTGGGCGCCGATCATGGAGTTTACCTCCGCGGATATTTTTTAGCACTCGCCCTTCGGCGACATACTGAACTCATTAAGGTCTCTCTCCCTGTCAGGAGAATCCTGGCCGAACTATGTCCGGCAGGATTGGGATGCGGATGACAAAGAAATTCGCTGCCCACCCACCACCCACTTAGTAGCCACTGTCGACGACTTAACCGACATGCTCGACTTCGACTCCGAAGACATCGACGATATGGACGACGATGCGGGAGACGAAGAGGAACCACTGCCCACAGGGCACTGGACAACCACCTTATCATATGACATATATATGGTAGACACACCCAAAGAAGGCAATGGCGACGAGACAGCGGAGGATGACCCCTCCAAGAAGCAACCCAAGCGCCGACGTCAGCGGTGCCGCTCTAAGTCTCGCCAAAGCAAAAGCGGTGACACTGACACAGGAGATAATACCACTCCGGACAGTGTCGAAGATGACAACAATCCCCTCCAGCAAGATTTAGGGCAGGAGGATGGAGAAGCCAGCCCTCCCGAGAGAGCGGTAGATGGAGAGGCGGAGGATGATAATTACATGCCTCCCTCCAAAGACGAGGCAAGCCTCGACGATGACGAATTCGTCATGCCTGAGGATCCCCTCGAACAAGAGCGCTTCAAGTGCCGGCTTATATCCACGACAAATAGCCTTAAGAAAAAGCAACAACAGCTTCAAGCTGGTCAAGATTTGCTAGCTGACAGATGGACTGAAGTCCTTGCGGCTGAGGAATATAAACTCAAACGCCCCTCCAAGAGTTACCCAAAGCGTAGGTTGCTACCTCGACTAGAGGAGGAAGCACTCAAACCTACATCTCCAACATATGATGCGGCTGACCAGCCACCTCGTGGCCGCGACAGAGAGGCATTTCAGCCAAAAGCTCAGCCTGCACTCCGACGCCACTCAAATAAAAATGTCAAGGCATGGGGAAATACGCCAGACCTGCGAGACGTATTGGAGGACAAAGAAAAACATGCAAGATCAATCTACGGATCACGAGGGCACGCCACTATGCGGGACGATAACCGTCACGCCGGATATAGTAAAAGTAAGTTCGGCCGGGCCGAACACAGCGGGCAAGACTCATTTTGAGCTGCGTCGCGATATAGCCCAGTACAGAGGCGCCGCACACCCCCTATGCTTCACAGAAGAAGTAATGGATCACCAAATCCCAGAGGGTTTCAAACCCGTAAATATCGAATCATACGACGACACAACAGATCCTGGGGTATGGATCGAGGATTTCCTGCTGCACATCCACATGGCCCGCGGTGATGATCTACACGCCATCAAATACCTCCCACTCAAGCTCAAAGGACCAGCTCGGCATTGGCTCAACAGCCTGCCAGCGGAATCCATTGGCTGTTGGGAAGATCCAGGGCACTTATGTGCGACCACCGGATGCCGATGACTTGAGCCACATAATTCAGTAGCCAGAAGAATCGGCCAGGCAATTCTGGACACGGTTCCTAACAAAGAAAAATCAAATCGTCGACTGTTCGGATGCAGAGGCCCTAGCAGCTTTTAAGCACAACATCCGCGACGAGTGGCTCGCCCGACACCTTGGCCAGGAAAAGCCGAAATCTATGGTAGCCCTCACGACACTCATGCCCCGCTTCTGCGTGGGAGAAGACAGCTGGCTGGCTCGTAGCAATAACATATCAAAGAACCATGGTACTACGGATACCAAGGATGGCAATGGCTGGTCACGTCGCAACAAACACAAGCGCCGAATGAACAGCGACAATACCGAGGATACGGCAATCAATGCCGGATTCAAAGACTCTAAACCCGGTCAGCGGAAAAAGCCATTCAAAAGAAGCACTTCGAGCCCGTCCAGTTTGGACCGTATACTCGACCGCTCATGTCAAATACACGGCACCCCGACAAGCCAGCCAACCACACCAACAGGGATTGTTGGGTGTTCAAGCAGGCCGGCAAGTTAAACGCCGAAAACAAAGATAAGGGGTCACATAGCGATGAAGAGGAGGAGCCCCGGCAGCCGAACACCGGAGGACAGAAGAGGTTCCCCCCACAAGTGCGTACGGTGAACATGATATACGCAACCCACATCCCCAAGAGGGAGCGGAAGCGTGCGCTAAGGGACGTATATGCGTTGGAGCCAGTCGCCCCAAAGTTCAACCCATGGTCCTCTTGTCCGATCACCTTCGATCGCAGGGACCACCCCACTAGTATCCGTCATGGCGGATTCGCCGCACTAGTCCTAGACCCAATCATTGACGGATTTCACCTCACTCGAGTCCTTATGGATGGCGGCAGCATTCTGAACCTGCTTTATTAGGACACAGTGCGCAAAATGGGTATAGACCCCTCAAGGATCAAACCCACAAAAACGACCTTCAAAGGCGTCATACCAGGTGTAGAGGCCCATTGCACAGGCTCAGTCACACTGGAAGTGGTCTTCGGATCCCCGAATAACTTCCGAAGCGAGGAGTTAATCTTCGATATAGTCCCGTTCCGCAGTGGCTATCATGCACTGCTCGGGTGAACCGCATTTGTGAGATTCAATGTTGTACCGCATTATGCATACCTCAAGCTCAAGATGCCAGGACCTCGGGGGTCATCATAGTTAATGGAAACACAGAGCGCTTTCTCCATACGGAGGAGCACACTGTGGCCCTCGTAGCAGAAGCGCAAAGCAGCCTCTTAAGGCACTCCACCAGTTCGGCGATTCAAGACCAGGACACCTTCAAGCGCGCCTGGAGTAATCGGCAACAAGACCGCCTGGCACGTTCCGAGCTCGCATAGCAATGCGGCCCCCACCCCAGTACCAGCCAAACTGCGAAATCCGTGCCATGCGTACATAATTACGCATTAAAAATACCATGGGCACAGGTGGGGAGGGGGCACGACTACGGCACGCCCCAAGACGCGGCTCAACCGCACTAGGGGCTTCCCGCTTTGTTACTTTTCTCTTTTTCAGGACCTTAATCTCTGGAAACCCCGTCCGGCAGTACGGTTGCCGGACACACGATGCAACAACCAAGTAGGCAGAAAGCTACGTCTCACCACAGAACTCCCAGGTGGTCTCTGACAACGAGTGAAATACCTGCTTTAAATACCATTCCTCAGCTTGCCCTGGGAGGGGACATGTCAAATAGTCCTACTTTTTGCTTATCGCACTACTTGTATCATTCTGCTTTAACGCACCTTTTTTTAAACAATGCATAGCACTAGACTATTATCGCATTCTATATTCTTCTTTATATATATATGTTCATTCATGACATTCAGCACCCGTACACTCTGGTACGGCCAATACGCTAGGGGCTTAAGCATACCCCATAATACGGTGTGAGAAGTCCGAACACTTTCGACAGTGCGGCACCCCGAACTTATAGCATTATATGCATCAACTATGAATCATGTCTTGGGTCAATAGTTGGGTTTGCCCGGCTCCCATGTTTTGGTACCTTACGTTCCGCTATATCGGCTAAGGTAGCACTAGGAGAACTACTGCGATTGTGCCCCGGTTCAGCTGGGCTAAGCACCTCAGTAGAGAAAGCTAAAACTGACTGTCATGATAAGGCGAGAGCTGGTCGCTGTTCGAGAGGTTTCGAGTCTCTAAAGACTTATGTCGCTTAGAGCGAGGAGTCGGCTTTGTCCGGCTTCAGGCGTGTATAGCGCCCCGAATTCAGCCTTCCAAATACTAGGGGCTTCGCCAAAATTTAAAATTGTAGAATTCTATGGCTAAGTGAGGGTGATAAAGCATTATAGTCAGATTGCCTTGTTCGTTGTGCTGAGCACCTCCCTCGAAGGACCCAAAAATGGGAAAAGAGTGCTCAGGTTTATCCCGAACACCCCAACACTCGTGGCATGGGGGCAGAAGCCAACGACTAGCCATCTCTCAGATTTGATAAACAGCCGAACATAAGGTAATATTTTAAATTCAAACAAGCGTTGCATAGCGCATATGAACAAGTTTTCATAATACTTGATCACACGAGAAAGTTCATTCAAATATTATGTCTTTCGCACACTCGTCCGCTACAAGACGGGCACCCTTCAGGACACCCTCATAATACATCTCGAGGTGGCGATGCTCCTTGCCCTGCGGCGGCCCCTCCTTCACCAGCTTCTTAGCGTCCATCTTGGCCCAATGCACCTTGGCACGGGCAAAGGCCCGGCGTGCACCCTCGATGCAGACGGACCGCTTTATGGCCTCCAGCCGTGGGCAATTATCCATAAGCCGCCTCACCAGGCCAAACTAGCTATTGGGAAGGGCGTCACCAGGCCACATACGGACTATAAGGCCCCTCATGGCCTGTTCGGCCCCCTTGTGTAGCTCGACCAGTTGCTTCAGCTGGTCGCTCATAGACATCGGGTGTTCGGTCCCAGTATACTGAGACCAGAACAGCTTCTCCATCGAGCTTCCCTCCTCGTCCTGGTAAAACTTTGAGGCATCCTATACGCTGCGGGGCAAATCTGCGAATGCTCCTGGAGAGCTCCGGACTCGGGTAAGTAACAAGTAATTTACTTTCACATGCTTGCTTTGCATATTGAATGCCTTACCCGCCGCTATCTTCCTCATCACCTCAATCTCCTGGAGGGCCTTTTGGGATTTAGCCTTGGCATTCTTTGCGCTCTCAAGGGACACGGCAAGCTCAGACTCTCGTGTCTTTGAGTCAAGCTCCAACGCCTCGTGCTTCGTCACGAGAGCTTGGAGCTCTTGCTGCACCTCGCCCACCCATGCCTCTTGCTTTTCCCGCTCGGTGCGCTCCTGGGCCGCTTTGTTTTCGGCCTCGGACAACGCTTGCTTCAAGGTCACCACTTCGGTCGCGGCCCCTGGCAAATTCATGATGATCCTGTCATTTTGCAATCGCATATTTTTTGTATATATATATAGACAAGGTATTACTTACCTTTGTTCTCCTTGAGCTGCCTCTTAGCAAGGCCGAGCTCTTTCTCGGACCACTCGAGGTCCTACTTCAGTGCGGCGTCCTCCGTAGTCAGTGCGGCAGAGGTCAGCAGCGAAGCCTGCATATGCATATAGACATACTTATATTAGACTCCTGCAGATATTATGTGATCCTCTATTCGGCTTTTCTTTGTGAACACCAAACAGAGCATCAGGGGCTACTGTCTATGCGGTAATATTTTCCTATATTTTAAATACGTACCTCAAAGCCTGTTAGAAGGCTGGCACAAGCTTTAGTCAGTCCGCTCTTGGCGGACTGAACCTTCTTGATCACCGCACTCATAATAGTGCGGTGCTCTTTGTCGATGGAAGCACCGCGAAGCGCTCCCAGCAGGTTGTCCGGTGCCTCTGGATGGACAGAGGTCACCGGCACGGGCGTCTTGCCCCTTTTGGAAGGGGCCACCTGCCCGAGTCCGGAACTACTGGAGGTTCCGGCGCGGTGTTCGGCTGAGAGCAGAACTTGGGGCCCCCGGGAGCCTTGCTCCCTTTGCTCCTGGAGTCCGGAAGGTCGCCTTGAGGCGCCTCCGGGACTGTCTCCCCTTGGCTCGGTGCCTCTTGATACAATACCTCGATATTGTCCGTAGGGCAAGGGGAGGAGGCGGTCGGAAGTGGATCGCTATCCATACCCGACGAGTCCAAGGAACCGTCCGATGAGGATACATCGATAGGGGCTTGGGACGGTCTGCATAATCATATTCGGCGTTAGGAGAAGCAGTGCGACAACAGTATGCTATGAGTTACTTTGGTATCCAAATACTTACGACTTCTCTAGGGGCTTGGCCCTGAGCAGCCACTCGTCTTCGCCTTCGGCGGTGGTGGTGGAGCATTCCGGAAGAAGAGTCCTTCCCTTCTTGGACCCTTTGGCCTCCCCGGTTGGGGCGGCCTTCCTTTTCTTGTCTCCCCCGGCTGGAGGGGGAGCATCTTCATCTTCCTCCTCATCTTCATGGGAGGAGTGCGTCGCGGAGTTATCGGACGATGAGTCCGATACCACCTGGCGCTGGGAACTCTTTCGGGTTCCCTTGGCCTTCTTCTTGGTCTTCTTCGGCACCTTATAAGGAGCCGGAGTCAGCATCTCCGTCAGGAGAGCGTCCACGGTGTCTTCGGGCAGGGGGGGCGGACAGTTAATCTGCTCCGATGTCTCCACCCAGTCCTGTCCGCGATCCTCGGTAAGAGAGGGAGGGACCTCGGCGCCCTTGAACAACACCCTCCAGACGTCTTTATGCGTCGTGTCGAAGAGCTCGCTTAGAGTCTGGTGCTGAGCCGGGTCGAACTCCCATAAGTTGAAATCCCGTTGTTGACACGGGAGGATCCGGTGGAAGAGCATGACCTGGACTATGTTGACAAGCTTAAGTTTCTTGCTTATCATGTTCCGGATACATTTCTGGAGTCCGTCCAGCTCTACCGATGAACCCTAGGACAGGCCCTTCTCCTTCCAGGAAGTGAGCCACGTGGGGAATCTGGATCGAAACTCGGGGGCCGCCACCCAGTTGGTGTCGCGCGGCTCGGTGATGTAGAACCACCCCGATTGCCACCCCTTTATGGTCTCCACGAAGGAGCCCTCGAGCCATATAACGTTGGGCATTTTGCCCACCATGGCTCCGCCACATTCCGCTTGTTGGCCGCCCACCACCTTCGGCTTGATATTGAAGGTCTTTAGCCAGAGGCCGAAGTGGGGCCGGATGCGGAGGAAGGCCTCGCACACGATGATGAACGCCGAGATGTTGAGGATAAAGTTCGGGGCCAGATCATGAAAGTCCAGCCCATAATAGAACATAAGGCCGTGGACAAATGGATGGAGGGGAAACCCCAGTCCGCGGACGAAGTGGGGGAGGAAGACCACCCTCTCGTGAGGTTCTGGGGTAGGGATGACCTGCCCCGTGGTTGGCAGCGGGTGCGCGATATCCGCAGCTAAGTATCCGGCTCCACGCTGCTTTTTGATGTGTCCCTCTGTGACGGAGGAGGCCATCCACTTGCCTCCCGCTCCGGACATGTTTGGAGAGAGTTGAGGAGAAGGATGTGGACTTGGGCGTTGGAGCTCGAGTGCGCAAGAATGGATGAGCAAGGAGGAAGAAGGCGTGGGTAGAAAAAGGTGAGAGCTTATCCCTTTATAAGGGCGGACGAAACTATGCGCCCCCACTAGCCTGGTAAAACTCGCTTATCCCCCAAAGCGCCGTAATTGGTGGCGCGGTTGGGTTACCCATGTCTGTATTGATGAGAATCCCGTAATAAGGGGAACATGATCTCTGCTTTGACAAGACGTGTCAAGAAACCGGCTCGCGTTATGTGCGGGGCTGGTTAAAGAAAAATAGTTTGAATAATTGCCGGGCCATGGCGTGATGTCGTGCTGCCAAAACGTGTCAGCAAATTAGATTTGTGGAAATATTATTCTCTCTACGGTGGTATGTGGAACTTATTTTGCAGGGTCGGACACTATCCTTGTATTCAAACTCTTCTGTGGTGTATTCGGAGGAGGAACCCGCCTTGCAATGCCGAAGACAACACTGCGCGCCGGACTCATCGTCATTGAACCATGGTTCAGGGGCTACTGAGGGAGTCCTGGATTACGGGGTCTCCGGACAGCCGGACTATATCCTTTGGCCGGACTGTTGGACTATGAAGACAGGAGATTGAAGACTTCATCCCGTGTCCAGATGGGACTCTACTTGGCGTGGAAGGCAAGCTAGGAAATACGGACATGTATATCTCCTCCTTTGTAACCCACCTTGTGTAACCCTAGCCACCTCCGGTGTCTATATAAACCGGAGGGTTTTAGTCCGTAGGACAATAGACAATCATACCATAGGCTAGCTTCTAGGGTTTAGCCTCTCCGATCTCGTGGTAGATCAACTCTTGTATTACTCATGTTATCAAGAATAATCAAGCGGGACGTAGGGTTTTACCTCCATCAAGAGGGCCCGAACCTGGGTAAAACATCGTGTCCCCTGCCTCTTGTTACCATCCGCCTTAGACGCACAGTTCGGGACCCCCTACCTGAGATCCGCCGGTTTTGACACCGACACGCACACCCACCTGCCTCGTGGTCCCCTCGGGCATCGTCTCGCGTTGATTCTTCTTCCCAGAAATCACATATATTCCAAAAAAAATCTTCGTAAGTTTTATTTCGTTTGGACTCCGTTTGATATGGATTTTCCGCGAAACAAAAAACATGCAACAAACAAGAACTGACACTGGGCACTGGATCAGTATGTTAGTCCCAGAAATAGTATAAAAAGTTGCCAAAAGTATATGAAAGTTGTATAATATTGGCATGGAACAATCAAAAATTATAGATACGATGGAGACGTATCAGAGTTTCTCTCGAAAGAAGTAAGTGAGAGGAAAGTAGAACTTGATGAGGTAATTGTACCTTCTCCCTTATTGGAAAGTAGTTCATCACATAAATCAGTTCCAGTGATACCTACACCAATCAGTGAGGAAGCTAATGATGATGGTCATGAAACTTCTGACTAAGTTACTACCGAATCTCGTAGGTCAACCAGAGTATGATCCGCACCAGAGTGGTACGGTAATCCTGTTCTGGAGGTCATGTTACTTGACCATGACGAACCTACGAACTATGAGGAAGCGATGATGAGCCCAGATTCCGCGTAATGGCTTGAGCCCATGAAATGTGAGATTGGATCCATGTATGAGAACAAAGTGTGGACTTTGGTTGACTTTCCCGATGATCGGCAAGCCATAGAGAATAAATGGATCTTCAAGAAGAAGACTGACACTGACGGTAATGTTACTGTCTACAATGCTCGACTTGTTGCGAAAGGTTTTCGACAAGTTCAAGGAGTTGACTACGATGAGACCTTCTCACCCGTAGTGATGCTTATGTCTATCCAAATCATGTTAGCAATTGCCGCATTTTATGATTATGAAATTTGGCAAATGGATGTCAAAACTACGTTCCTCAATGGATATCTTAAAGAAGAGTTGTATATGATGCAACCAGAAGGTTTTGTCGATCCTAAAGGTGCTAACAAAGTGTGCAAGCTCCAGCGATCCATTTATGGACTGGTGCAAGCCTCTCAGAGTTGGAATATACGCTTTGATAGTGTAATCAAAGCATATGGTTTATAGACTTTTGGAGAAGCCTATATTTACAAGAAAGTGAGTGGGATCTCTGTAGCATTTCTAATATTATATGTGGATGACATATTGTTGATTGGAAATAATACAGAATTTTTGGATAGCATAAAAGGATACTTGAATAAGAATTTTTCAATGAAAGACCTCGGTGAAGCTGCTTATATATTGGGTGTCAAGATCTATAGAGATAGATCAAGACGCTTAATTGGACTTTCACAAAGCACATACCTTGATAAAGTTTTGAAGAAGTTCAAAATGGATCGGTCAAAGAAAGGGTTCTTACCTGTGTTACAAGGTGTGAAGTTGAGTCAGGCACAATGCCCTACCACTGCAGAAGATAGAGAGAAAATGAAGTCATTCCCTATGCCTCAGCCATAGGTTCTATCATGTATGCAATGCTGTGTACCAGACCTGATGTGTGCCTTGCTATAAGTTTAGTAGGGAGGTACCAAAGTAATCCAGGAGTGGATCACTGGACAGCGGTCAAGAACACCTTGAAATACCTGAAAAGGACTAAGGACATGTTTCTCGTTTATGGAGGTGACAAAGAGCTTGTCGTAAATGGTTACGTCGATGCAAGCTTTGACACTGATCCGGATGACTCTAAGTCACAAACCGGATACATATTTATATTGAATGGTGGAGCTGTCAGTTGGTGCAGTTCCAAGCAGAGCATCGTGGCGGGATCTACTTGTGAAGCGGAGTACATAGCTGCTTCAGAAGCAGCAAATGAAGGAGTCTGGATGAAGGAGTTCATATCCGATCTAGGTGTAATACCTAGTGCATATGGTCCAATGAAAATCTTTTGTGACAATACTGGAGCAATTGCCTTGGCAAAGGAATCCAGATTTCACAAGAGAACCAAACAAATCAAGAGACGCTTCAATTCCATCCGCGATCAAGTCAAGGAGGGAGACATATAGATTTGCAAGATACACACGGATCTGAATGTTGCAGACCCATTGACTAAGCCCCTCTCACAAGCAAAACATGATCAACACCAAGACTCCATGGGTGTTAGAATCATTACTATGTAATCTAGATTATTGACTCTAGTGCAAGTGGGAGACTGAAGGAAATATGCCCTAGAGGCAATAATAAAGTTGTTATTTATATTTCCTTATATCATGATAAATGTTTATTATTCATGCTAGAATTGTATTAACCATAAACTTAGTACATGTGTGAATACATAGACAAACAGAGTGTCCCTAGTATGCCTCTACTTGACTAGCTCGTTAATCAAAGATGGTTAAGTTTCCTGACCATAGACATGTGTTGTCATTTGATGAATGGGATCACATCATTAGAGAATGATGTGATGGACAAGACCCATCCGTTAGCTTAGCATTGATGTCGCTTGAAGCTACGTCGGTATTTCCCCAAAGAGGAAGGGATGATGCAGCACAACGGCGGTAGGTATTTCCCTCAGATATGAAACCAAGGTTATCAAACCAGTAGGCAAACCAAGCAACACAATGTAAACATCCCCTACATAGATAACAAATCCTCGCAACCCGACGTGTTAAAGGGGTTGTCAATCCCTTTCGAGTAACGGTGCCAGAAATTGGTCCGTGACGGGAAAAAGTTGTAATAGATTGAATAAATAGATCGCAAATAAAATAAAGTGCAGCAAAGTATTTTTGGGTTTTTGGATTAATATATCTAAAAATAAAAGAAAATAAAAGTAGATCGCAAAGGCAAATAATATGAGAAAGAGACCCGAGGGCCGTAGGTTTCACTAGTGGCTTCTCTCGAGAAAAATAGGAAACAGTGGGTGAACAAATTACTGTAGGGCAATTGATAGAACTTCAAATACTCATGACGATATCCAGGCAATGATCATTATATAGGCATCACGTCCAAGATTAGTAGAATGACTCCTGCATGCATCTACTACTATTACTCCACACATCAAACGCTATCCAGCATGCATCTAGTGTATTAAGTTCATGGAGAAACAGAGTAATGCAATAAGAAGGATGACATGATGTAGACAAGATCTATCTATGCAGAGATACACCCCGTCGTTTTATCCTTAGTAGCAACGATACATACGTGTCGGTTCCCCTTATGTCATTGGGATCAAGCACTGTAAGATCGAACCCACTACAAAGCACCTCTTCCCATTGCAAGATAAATAGATCAAGTTGGCCAAACAAAACCCAAATATCGGAGAAGAAATACGAGGCTATAAGCAATCATGCATAAAAGAGATCAAAGAAACTCAAATACTTTCATGGATATAAAAAGATAGGTCTGATCATAAACTCAAAGTTCATCGATCCCAACAAACACACCACAAAAGAGTTACATCATATGGATCTCCAAGAGACGATTGTATTGAGAATCAAGAGAGAGAGATGAATCCATCTAGCTACTAACTACGGACCCGAAGGTCTACAAAGAACTACTCACGCATCATCAGAGAGGCACCAATAATGGAGGTGGTGAACCCCGTCCGAGATGGTGTCTAGATTGGATCTAGTGGTTCTGGACTCTGCGTCGGCTGGATGAATATTTCATCGACTCCCCTAGGGTTTTGGGAATATTGGGGTATTTATAGAGCAAAGAGGTAGTCCGGGGGGCACCCGAGGTGGGTACAATCCACCAGGGCGCGCCTGGGCCTCCTGGCGCGCCCTGGTGGGTTGTGCCTCCCTCGGGGCACCCCCAGGCACAGCCAGGGCCCGTTGTGTTCCTTTTGGCCCATAAAAATTCTCCGTAAACTTTCGTGGCATTTGGACTCCGTTTGATATTGATTTTCTGCGATGTAAAAAACATGGACAAAACAGCAACTGGCACTTAGCACTATGTCAATAGGTTAGTTCCCAAAAATGATATAAAATGGCTATAAAATGATTATAAAACATCCAATATTGATAATATAACAGCATGGAACAATCAAAAATTATAGATACGTCGGAGACGTATCAAGCATTATGATCGTTTAGTTTTATTGCTATTGCTTTCTTCATGACTTATACATGTTCCTCTGACTATGAGATTATGCAACTCCCGAATACCGGAGGAACACCTTAGTACATGTGTGAATACATAGACAAACAAAGTGTCCCTAGTATGCCTCTACTTGACTAGCTCGTTAATCAAAGATGGTTTAGTTTCCTGACCATAGACATGTGTTGTCATTTGATGAACGGGATCACATCATTAGAGAATGATGTGATGGACAAGACCCATCCGTTAGCTTAGCATTATGATCGTTTAGTTTATTGCTATTTCTTTCTTCATGACTTATACAAGTTCCTCTGACTATGAGATTATGCAACTCACAAATACCGGAGGAACACCTTGTGTGCTATCAAACGTCACAATGTAACTGGGTGATTATAAAGATGCTCCACAAGTGTCTCCGATGGTGTTTGTTGAGTTGGCATAGATCAAGATTAGGATTTGTCACTCCGTGTATCGGAGAGGTATCTCTAGGCCCTCTCGGTAATGCACATCACTATGAGCCTTGCAAGCAATGTGATTAATGAGTTAGTTATGGGATGATGCATTACAAAATGAGTAAAGAGACTTGCCGGTAATGAGATTGAACCAGGTATGATGATACCGACGATCGAATCTCGGGCAAGTAACATACAGATGACAAAGGGAATAACGTATGTTCTTATGCGGTTTGATCGATAAAGATCTTCGTAGAATATGTAGGAGCCAATGTGAGCATCCAGGTTCCGCTATTGGTTATTGACCGGAGATGTGTCTTGGTCATGTCTACATAGTTCTCGAACCCGCAGGGTCCGCACGATTAACGTTCGATGATGATTTGTATTATGAGTTATGTGTTTTTCATGACGGAAGTTTGTTCAGAGTCCTAGATGAGATCACGAACATGACGGGGAGTCTCGAAATGGCAGAGACATAAAGAATGATATATTGGACGATGTTATTCGGACACCGAAAGAGTTCCGAGAGGTACCGGGTAAAAAATGGAGTGCCGGAGGGGTTACCGGAACCCCCCGGGGAAGTAATGGGCCAACATGGGCCTTAGGGGAGAGAGAGAGAGGGCAGGCCACAAGGAGGTGGCTCCCCCCATGGGGAGTCCGAATAGGACTAGGGGATGGGGCGCGACCCCCCTTTCCCTCTCCCTCTCCCTCTCCCTTCCTTCTCCCCCCTTCCACCAAGTGGAATCCTACTAGGACTTGGAGTCCTAGTAGGACTCCTCTCTCTTGGCGCACCCTATAGGGGCCGGCCAGCCTCTCCCTCTCCTCCTTTATATACGGAGGCAGGGGGCACCCTAGAACACACAAGATCAATTGTTCCTCAGCCGTGTGCGGTGCCCCCTCCATAGTTTACCACCTCGGTCATATTGTCGTAGTGCTTAGACAAAGCCCTGCGCGGATCACATCATCATCACCATCACCACACCGTCGTGCTGATGGAACTCTCCTCGTCCTCAACTGGATCAAGAGCTCAAGGGATTTCATCATGCTGAACGTGTGCTGAACACGGAGGTGCCGTACGTTCTTGGATTGGTAGGATCATGAAGACGTTCGACTACATCAACCGCGTTACTAAACACTTCCGCTTTCGGTCTATGAGGGTACATGGACACACTCTCCCCTCTCGTTGCTATGCATCTCATAGTTAGATCTTGCGTGATCGTAGGAATTTTTTTTGAATTACTATGTTCCCCAACACATTGGTGATAAACTTGCTCAATGTGTGACATTGGTGATAAACTAGCTCATTGTGCAGTACCATTGGTGAAAAACTAGATCAATGTGTGGCATTACTGATGAACTAGCCCAATGTGCGGCAGGGGGGTAAGGTGTGGGTTAACATCTAATTTCTCATGTGTGGCATTGTTGAAAAACTAGCTCAATGTGCATTAGCATTGGTCATAAAACTAGGCATGTACCCTAAATATAATCCCAAAATACTCTAGCGTTCTTACCGGCGCCAAACGCTCAGGTCCTTGTCGCAACGGCCCGCTCAAATCCATGGAGATCCTCACCGCAATGCGACGCCCCGACCAGATCTGCCCAAATCCAGGACAAGGCGGCAAGGAGGATGGCCTCGACGTGGTGGGGCGCGTGTCGACGAGGCGTGGATGGAGGTCGAACTCATCATCGAGGTGGTGTTCTAGTGTTGTGCCCCCAACTGAGATTTAGGGTTCGAGTAGATTGGGTTGTGGGGTAGGGGTGGGGGATGCGGCGGCACGAGTGCGATTCAGTGGCTTGTCCCTCTTCTGCCGCTTCTAGGTGGGCCACGGAAAACCTTCCCGAATCCAGCCAACCAGGTCACATCTCGCGGATCGACCATGTCTAACCCTAGCACCTGATCCAAACCATCCCTGAATTGCGATCCAATGGCTCGGATGGTGCAAGATTTTGAGAGGGGTTTGAGGGAATTTGATGGGGTTTTGAGAGTGTTTCAACGATTAGGGTTGAGCATAACTCATTTTAAAAATATATGAAAAATATGAAACTTGCACACATCATTGTTTTATGTTACTAAGTTGCTAGGAAAAATAAGAAACCACGTCTACGAATATTTTCATGAAATTCCCTTCACATAAATGAGCTCTCACCAACAAGGGTGCATGGTTTTCAAGGGAAATGAACTAGGGTTTAGGGTTAGCCATAGCATAGTTTGTCCAAACACTACCATATTTCGCATGGACCCTATATTTACAAACCAAATGTCACGGATTTGTTTTTAGTTCACTTAGAGAAGGTCAAAAAAATGCTTACAAATGGGTTTGTCTACCCTAGATTTCGAGCTCATTTGGAGCACATATTTCATGACTATGGGTTTTACTTCACAAAAGAGACGTCTTCATAGTACTTCAAGAAAGTAGCATCACATCACACAAAATGATAAATATCAAATTATTAGTAATCAAATTCAAATTTAGAACATCACAAAGTTCAAGCTCAAGTTTAGAATATCGAAAGGTACACAACATTGCATAGTTCAAGCTCAAGTTCAGACCATCAAAAAGTTCACAACATTACAAGGTTCAAACTCAAGTTCACGTCATTTCAAAGTTCAAACTCAATTTCGCATCATTTCAAAGTTCAAACTCAAATTCCAAACCTTTTCTGGCTCATGTTTCTTGCTGGATTCACCACCTTGCTCCTTGTGTTCGTTGCTGGGTTATCGGGTAGCTTCACTGACTTTGTTCTTTTGGTCTTCACAATAGGTTCTAGCGGTGGAGGTGGTGAAGGTGTACTTCTAGTAACAGAACAGGTAATGGCCAATGGGGAAACAACTACAGGTGTGATACGTCTCCAACGTATCTATAATTTTTTATTGTTCCATGATGTTATATTATCATTCTTGGATGTTTTACACTCATTTTATAGCAACTTTATATCATTTTTTGGGACTAACCTATTGACATAGTGCCCAGTGTCAGTTGTTGTTTTTGCTTGTTTTTTACATCACAGGAAATCAATACCAAAAGGAGTCCAAACACAGTAAACTTTTTTGGAGATTTTTTCTGGACCAGAAGACACCAGGTGGGCCAAAGAAGTACCAGAGGGGACCTCTGAGGGGAGCACAACCCACCAGGATGCGCCTGGGGGCCCAGGCACGCCCAGGTGGGTTTTACCCACCTCGGTGGCCTCCCGCACCGCCTCTTCGCCCTATAAATTCCCAAATATTCCAAAACCCTCGATGATAACCCTAGATCAGATGTTCCGCCACCGCAAGCCTCTGTAGCCACGAAAAACCAATCTGGACCCCATTCCGACACCCTGGCGGAGGGGGAAATCATCACCGGTGCCCATCTTCATCATCCCGGCGGCCACCATGATGAGGAGGGAGTAGTCCACCCTCGGGGCTGAGGGCTTGTACGAGTAGCTATGTGTTGAATCTCTCTGTCTCTCTCTCTCTCTCATGTTCTTGAGATGTCACAATCTTGATGTATCGCGGGCTTTGTTAATATAGTTGGATCATATGGTGTTTTCCCTCTCTATCTTGTTGTGAATTGAGTTTTCCCTTTGAGATTTCATTTTATCGGATTGAATACTTTTATGGATTTGAGAGCACTTGATGTATGTCTTGCTATGAATACCCGTGGTGACAATGGGGTATCATATTGATTCACTTGATATGTGTTTTGGCACTCAACTCGCGGATTCCCAAGGTGACATTAGGGTAATCTATGCATAGGGGTTGATGCATGTTCTCGTCTTTTGTTTCTTCGGTAGAAATCTTGGTGCACTCTTTGAGGTTCTTTGTGTTGGATTGAGTATTATGAATCTAAATTTGCTTTGGTGTTATTTTAGTATGAACTCTTGATAGATCGATCTGAAAGAATAACTTGTGTTATTTTAGTACGAACTCTTGATAGATCGATCGGAAAGAATAACTTGGTATTATGTTAGTACGAACTCTTGGATAGTTGATCAGAAAGAATACACTACAAAAAAAGACACATCCGTGACATTTTGGGCCGAACAAATTTTTTCTGTCATGCTTATGACACTTCTATGACAATAATTGTGCCAAAACCCGGTATCATCATAGATGTTGTGGGATCCTACTTCTATGATAAAAAATCATGAAAGAAAATGGGCTTTTCGTCCTGGGCGGGCCAGAGACACAACTGCATAACATTCTTTGGGTCGTCCATGATGGAAAAAACCATGGTAGAAGCGAGGGCGAGGAAAATATCGTGAAGTTCCCGGTTATGGTGGGTGGTCGGGGTCGAGCAATGCATGGAGGTTTGCGTGTTTCTCTTGTACACGTATGCGCATGTGTGCGAGGCGTTGCTCTCTAATCGAACCCGAGCGATTGCACTAGCTACATTACAGAACCCTGATCGATCCGTTGTTGTTAACTGAACCCGAGTGATTCCTTCGCTACTGCTGCTAACTGAAGCCGATCGAACCTGTTGCCTCCTTCCCTTGATGAACAGTGAGCGTTGGTAGTAGACACCGTTGCCGCTAGACAACCCCGTGGAGGGCTGGTTGAACAGTAGCCGGTGGAGGGCTGGATGAACAGTAGCCCATGGAGGGGTGATTGAACAGGACCCCATGGAGAGGGCTGGTTGAACAGTAGCCGGTGGAGGAGCGGTGGAGGCTGGATGAACAGGAGCTCGTGGATGAACAGTGGCTGGGGGAGGCAGGAGGGGAGACGCCGTGGATGAACAGTCGCAGGTGGAGGCTGGAGGAGGTCGACAATGGATGAACAGTAGCCCTTGGAGGCAGTCGACGATGGAGATGAACAGTATCCTGTGGAGTCCCGTTTTGCGATACGCCACACCCCTCCCAATCAACAGGACCCCCGTTTCAACCGTAGAGCTCCAACACAAGTCTGTTTCCTCTGTTTTGCGGTACGCCACACCCCTCCCGATCAACAGGACCCCATTTCGACCGTAGGAGGTCCAAGAGAAGTCCGTTGCCTCCATTTTGCGGTACGCCAGACCCCTCTCGATGAGCAGGATACTATTTCGACCGTGGTCGGTCAAGCATAAGGCCGTTTCCTCCGTTCTACGATATGATAGGCCTCGATTCGATCGGCTATTTCGTCCAAGCCGGTTGGCTCCTGATGAGCATGACGCATTCCGACCCAGTCGGTTGCCTCCCGATGAATAGGACATTATTTCTCTGTTTCGACCTAGCCGGTTCGCTGCCCGATGAACAAGACGTCATTGCTGCCATCTATTGCCTCTCCATGTACACAAGCCCTGGCCATTCGTATATATATATATGCACGAGTACACGCTCGAGACCCCGCTCGTATGTACGTACATGACCGTATTTTTTGCCCTGTGGCTGTACGTACGTGTATAGGACTTAGACAGGACTGCGTGAACTGCTATGTCAGGTGCTCTACAACAACACGTGCCACTACTTACTCGATCACGGTTCATACTTGCAGAGGCCGATCGATCAGTATGTACGTACACGTTCATGACCAGATAGACAACGCTACGTACACTTTGACCGGGTGGGTCCTAGCGGTCTGGGAGGATAAGGGCGCACTTCCTAGTGTGCGAAGATATAGCTGCTCGGTCCCAGCTGTTAGGGAGAGGAATCGTTTTTATTTTGCGATTAATAAGGAGGCACTTCCTTGTGTTCGAAGATGTAGCTGGTGGGTCCAGCTGTCAGCCTCACCGCCTAAAGTCCTCTTCGGATGGCTGTCCTTTGTTGACCACATCGCGCCGAGAGCACCAAGGCGGTGGACGATGACGAGGCCTAGGAAGGGAAGGCGCGGAGCCGGGGAAGACGCGGCAGTGGATGCCCACGTGGAGGGGAGTACGTGGGTTGATTGCTTCGGCTGCGGTGCGAGGCTACCATCACCGGAGAATAACAGGAGGTGTGGGTGAGTATAGAGGGATGACATGACCAGCGGTGGCAGCACAACCAGACACGGGAGGCAGGAGCAGGCGGCATGGCGGGCGCTGGTTTGGGCGGCTGGAGCAAGAAGACCAGAGGTTGAAGAAGCACGACGGCCGTTGGATGGACATCGTACGGTCACTGTAGCTAGAATCGTTTATATTGACTAAGTTGACAAAGCCCTTGGTACGCGTCAACTTAGTAGGCCCATAGGTCAGCCTCCGAAATAGTGCGCCCCAGATGTCAGGGGGAGGAAGCATTTTTTGGGCGGCTGAAGCAAGAATATCCGAGATTGAAGAAGAAGCACGACATCCATTAGATGGACATCCAACAGCCACTACCGCTAGAACCATGTGTTGACTATAAGTTTACAAAGCCTTGCAGACGCGTCAACTTAGTTTTTTCTTTTTTTAGGGGACGCGTCAACTTAGTAGTCCCACAAGTGTGTGGCAGAGAACATATAGCCCATTTGCGACTTGTAAGAATGTACAACCCATTTTTGAATTCGAATGGAATTTACTGCATCCCATTTGCAGTTTGTTAAAAGTATGACCCATTTTCTAGCTAGGACAACGATTAATAATTTCAACCAACCGCTCAAAACAGAATTCAATAAAATTTCCCACATTTTGATGGGATCCGAAATATTTTTATCCCGAAATTTCTAGTCAGATTAAATATAATTTCAAAATAAATTTGTATTACGTAAAAATACAGCAAAATATTATGCGCGCAACAAGTAATTAAATTAAAATTTTCAAATTCCAATAATAATATTTTTTTAACTAATTGCGTGTTTGGTGCATTTTTTTATAGTTACTACCTAGTTTTTGTACTTACATCCCACTTATTATTTCTTAAAGCCCATTTTCTTGTTAAGCCTAATGCATCCCTCCTAGGAAAGACTTGCAGCCCAGTGGGGCGGAGAATAACAAGTTGACCCGTATATTGTGTACAACTGTCGGCCCAGTTGAATTGTTGATGTTGAAAAAAAAGGCTTGTGTAGTACAGTACAACTTTACATGGCTACTGAACCCACATTCAGCAACGCCGGAAAGGCCCAAACAAGGCTTCTGTACAACTTTTTGAAGTCACTGAGCTTAATTAATAACTTAAAAAAAGTTAGAGTACAGTGGAACCTAATTAAAAGTTGTCGTGAGCGAAGAAATAATTCAATGGGTCCCACTTGTGCATGTGTGTGTGTGAGAGAGAGAGACCCATCGGTCGATGCTCGTAAATACATCATTCAGCCATATGCATTGCTGATGCTCAGTAAAAACTTATATAGTTGACACAATCATATAGAACATCATAGCACACTGAACTTGCATACAAAAATTTCACGCCGGCAGCACAATTAGAGTGGAAGCAGTGGATCGCTACGGGTAGGGCTATGCTGAAACCAACGAACTCGTACATAATGGTTCATCGTCTTTATCAATGACGGGGAAATATCTTGAATGTTGTGGAAAGAAAAAGACAGACAACACAATATATAAGTTCTGCTAGAACATTAAGTTGACGTACAACCCTTTCTAAAAAAAGTTCAGGTAAAAAAATAGAACAGGTCACAATCAAATGTACTGGCACATCAGTGCTTCACACCCATAACTCGGATTTAACTAGTACCCGACAAGATTCAGTTGTTACCTCAAATTAGAGCACATCCAAGCAACCAGCCCTACCTCTTCTCCCAAAGAAGCAGTGGCCTCCGCCGCGCGATGGAGTAGGCCCTGTGCCATCCATCGTTTCGAGCAACACGGGGACAATCTGACGTTGATTCCTGTAATGGATGTTGCCGACGGACCCGGGCACCAGCGCGGTGGCAGGACTTCGATTGATGGGTTGACCACTTCTTCGACATGCACGAACACTCGATACAGGTACATCCCTAATGTGGTCCACGGCGGCTGAGGGAGTCCTGGATTAGGGGGTGTCCGGATAGCCAGACTATACCTTCGGCCGGACTCCTGGACTATGAAGATACAAGATTGAAGACTTCGTCCCGTGTCCGAAAGGGACTTTCCTTGGCGTGGAAGGCAAGCTTGGCGATACAGATATGTAGATCTCCTACCATTGTAACCGACTCTGTGTAACCCTAGCCCTCTCTGTTGTCTATATAAACCGGAGGATATTAGTCCGTAGGAGGACAATAATCATACCATAGGCTAGCTTCTAGGGTTTAGCCTCTCTGATCTTGTGGTAGATCTACTCCTGTACTACCCATATCATCAATATTAATCAAGCAGGACGTAGGGTTTTACCTCCATCAAGAGGGCCCGAACCTAGGTAAAACATCGTGTCCCCTGCCTCCTGTTACCATCTGCCTAGACGTCGAGATCCGCCGGTTTTGACACCGACATTGGTGCTTTCATTGAGAGTTCCTCTGTGTCATCACTGTTAGGCCCGATGGCTTCTCCGATCATCAACAGCGATGCGATCTAGGGTGAGACTTTTCTCCCCGGACAGATCTTCGTATTCGGCGGCTTTGCACTGCGGGCCAATTCGCTTGGTCATCTGGAGCAGATCGAAAGCTACGCCCCTGGCCATCAGGTGAGATTTGGAAGTTTGAACTACACGGCCGACATCCGCGGAGACTTGATCTTCGACGGATTCGAGCCACAGCCGAGCGCGCCGCACTGTCACGATGGGCATGATCTAGCTCTGTCGCCGAACAGTGCCCTGGAGGCCGCACCTGTGTCCGCTCCGACCCCTAGCTCGAAGCCGATCACACAAATTGAGGATGGGTGGTTAGACACCGCCTCGGGGGCTGCAATCTCTATGGCGATCGAGCCGAACACCAGCCCTATTCTCTGCGAAGCCCGTGACTCCAAGGAGCTGGACTCCTCTCCTGACTCCGAGCCCTCCGCGCCCCTACCGATCGAACCCGATTGGGCGCCGATCATGGAGTTCACCGCCGCGGACATCTTTCAGCACTCGCCCTTCGGCGATATTCTGAATTCACTAAAGTCTCTCTCTTTATCAGGAGAGCCCTAGCCGGACTATGGTCAGCAAGGTTGGGATGCGGATGATGAAGAAATTCAAAGCCCACCCACCACCCACTTCGTAGCCACTGTCGATGATTTAACCGACATGCTCGACTTCGACTCCGAAGACATAGACGGTATGGACGCCAATGCAGGAGACGATCAAGAACCAATGCCTATAGGGCACTGGAAAGCCACCTCGTCGTATGATATATACATGGTGGACACCCCAAAAGAAGGCAATGGCGATGGAACAGCGGAGGATGACCCCTCCAAGAAGTAGCCTAAGCGCCGGCGTCAGCGGCGCCGCTCTAAATCCCACCAAAGCAAAAACGGTGATTCCGGCACGAGAGATAATATAACCCCGGACAGTGCCGAAGACAACCACCTCCAGCAAGATTCAGCAGAGGAGGATAGAGAAGCCAGCCCTAATGAGAGAGCAGCAGACAGAGAGGTCGAGGACGATAATTATATGCCTCCCTCCGAAGAAGAGGAAAGCCTCGACGATGACGAATTTGTCGTGCCAGAGGATCCCATCAAACAAGAGCGTTTCAAACGCAGGCTTATGGCCATGGCGAGCAGCCTCAAGAAAAAACAGCAA
Source organism: Triticum urartu (assembly GCF_003073215.2). Taxonomy (NCBI): domain Eukaryota; kingdom Viridiplantae; phylum Streptophyta; class Magnoliopsida; order Poales; family Poaceae; genus Triticum; species Triticum urartu. The sequence continues at coordinate 324,622,428 of NC_053022.1, forward strand.
CAGCTTAGAGCTGATCAAGATTTGCTAGCCAATAGATGGACTGAAGTCCTTGCGGCCGAAGAGTATGAACTCGAACGCCCCTCCAAGAGCTACCCAAAGCGCAGGTTGCTACCCCAATTAGAGGAGGAAGCACCTAAACCTACATCACTAGCGCATGATGCGGCCGACCGACCACCCCGTGGCCGCGACAGAGAGGCCTCTCGGCCCTCCACTCAAGCCGCACCCCGGCGCCGCTCAAAAAATACCAAGGCATGGGAAAATGCGCCAGACCCGCGAGATATATTGGAGGACAAGGCAAGGCAAACAAGATCGATCTACGGATCACGTGGGCGCCCCACGGCACGAGACGGTACTCATCACGCCGGATACAGTAAATCTGGCCGGGCCGAACACAGTAGACAAAGCTCGTTTGAGCTGCGTCGTGATATAGCCCAATACAGAGGCTCTGCACACCCACTATGCTTCACAGATGAAGTAATGGATCATCAAATCCCCGAGGGTTTCAAACCCGTGAACATCGAATCATACGATGGCACAACAGATCCTGCGGTATGGATCGAGGACTATCTTCTTCATATCCACATGGCCCGCGGTGATGACCTACACGCCATCAAATACCTCCCACTCAAGCTTAAAGGACCAGCTCGGCATTGGCTTAACAGCTTGCCAGCAGAATCAATTGGTTGTTGGGAGGACCTGGAAGCCGCATTCCTCGACAATTTCCAGGGCACTTATGTGCGACCACCAGACACCGATGACCTAAGCCACATAATTCAGCAGCCAGAGGAATCGTCCAGACAATTCTGGACACGGTTCCTAACCAAGAAAAATCAAATCGTCGACTGTCCGGACGCAGAGGCCCTAGCAGCCTACCAGCATAACATCCGCGACGAGTGGCTTGCACGGCACCTAGGACAGGAAAATCCAAAGTCTATGGCAGCCCTCACGACACTTATGACCCGCTTTTGCGCGGGAGAAGACAGCTGGCTAGCTCGCAGCAATAACATGACCAAGAGCCCTAGTAACTCGAATACCAAGGACAGCAGTGGCAGGTCGCGTCGCAACAAGCAAAAGCGCCGCATTAATGGCGACAATGCTGAGGATACGGCAGTTAATGCCGGATTCAGAGGCTCTAAACCCAGTCAGTGGAAAACGCCATTCAAAAGAAATACTCCGGGCCCGTCCAGTTTGGACCGAATACTCGACCGCTCATGCCAGATACATGGCACCCCCGAAAAAACCAGCCAATCACACCAACAGGGATTGTTGGGTGTTCAAGCAGGAAGGCAAGTTAAATGCCGAAAGCAGAGACAAGGGGCTGCATAGCGATGACAAGGAGGAGCCCCGGCCACCGAACAACAGTGGACAGAAAGGTTTTCCCCCACAAGTGCGGACGGTGAACATGATATACGCAACCCACGTCCCCAAGAGAGAGCGGAAGCGTGCGCTAAGGGACGTATACGCGATGGAGCCAGTCGCCCCAAAGTTCAACCCATGGTCTTCCTGCCCGATCACTTTTGATCGAAGGGACCACCCCACTAGCATCCGTCATGGCGGATTCGCCGCATTGGTCCTAGACCCAATTATTGATGGATTTCACCTCACTAGAGTCCTTATGGACGGCGGCAGCAGCCTGAACCTGCTTTACCAGGATACAGTGTGGAAAATGGGCATCGATCCCTCGAGGATTAAACCCACTAAAACGACCTTTAAAGGCGTCATACCAGGTGTAGAGGCCAACTGTACAGGCTTAGTTACACTTGAAGTGGTCTTCGGATCTCCGGATAATTTCCGAAGCGAGGAGTTAATCTTCGACATAGTCCCGTTCCGCAGTGGCTATCACGCACTGCTCGGGCGAGCCGCATTTGCTAAGTTCAATGCGGTGCTGCACTACGCATACCTCAAGCTCAAGATGCCAGGCCCTCGAGGAGTCATCACAGTCAATGGAAACACCGAACGCTCTCTTCGAACGGAGGAGCATACGGCGGCTATCGTAGCGGAAGTACAAAGCAGCCTCTCAAGGCAATTCTCCAGTCCGGCCATTAAACGTCTGGACACCGTCAAGCACGCCCGGAGTAACCTACAACAAGACCGCCTGGCACATTCCGAGCAAGCGTAGCAATGCAGCCCCAACCCCAGCCCTCGCGAACCTGCGAAACCAGTGTTGCGCGTACATAACTACGCTCTGGAAATACCATGGGCACAGGGGGAGGGGCACCATCACGGCACGCCCGAATCGCGGCTTAAACCGCACTAGGGGTTGCCGATTTCTTAATTTTCTCTTATTTTCAGGACTCCATTCTTAGGAAGGCTTGTCCGGCAGTACCATTGCCGCACAAACGATACAACCAGGGAAGCGGAAAGCTACGCCGCACTATGGAACTCTAAGGTGGTCTCTATAACGAGCAGTATACCTGTTTTACATACCATTCCACAGCTCGCCCCTGGAAAGGACATGTTAAATAGTCCCATTTTTTGCTTATCGCACTATTTGTATCGTTCTGCTTTGATCGCAGCTTTTTTAAATAAACAATGCATAGCTTTCGTCTATTATTGCATTACCTTTTTTTACGAATATATGTTCATTAATGACATGTTGCACCCGTACACTTTGGTACGGCCAATACGCCAGGGGCTTAAGTACCCCACAATACGGTGTGAGAAGTCCGAACACTTTCACAAGTGCGGCACCCCGAACTTATAGCATTATATGCATCGGCTCCGAATCATGTCTTGGGTCAATAGTTGGGTTTGCCCGGCTCCTATGTTTTGGTACCTTACGTTCCGTTATATCGGCTAAGGTAGCACTAGGAGAACTACTGCGATTGTGCCCCAGTTGAGCTGGGCTAAGCACCTCAGTAGAGAAAGCTAAAACTGACCGTCATGATGAGGCGAGAGCTGGTCGCTGTTCGAGAGGTTTTCGAGTCCCTAAAGACTTATGCCGCTTAGAGCGAGGAGTCGGCTTTGTCCGGCCTAGGTGTGGATAGCGCCCCGAACTCGGTCTTCCGAACACTAGGAGCTTCGCCGAAATTTAAAATTAT